>NC_041359.1:8880112-8995112 GCF_900634415.1 Cottoperca gobio | reverse complement strand
TAGAACAAGAGAGAAAACAGCAGCAGAAGGAAGACCAAGAGCGGGAGAAGGATGGGAAGTGACAAGTTCAGCCCAACACTGTCTGAGAACCCAAAGGTCAAACTATGATTTATATCAGGTCTTCACAGCTCTCCAGGTTTGCATTATCTGTGAACATCTGTCATACATCACATGACCCCGTGGACCTGTCAAAATATAACCCCTTCAAAACGAATCTGCTCCAAAATGACAAAGACAAAACACACCATTTACACCATAAAAAGCCCAGTTTAACAAGTAATTTGCCTCATGACCCGTACGAGTGCCATCACAGATGTTGCTGCTGCTCCTAAATGAGCCCGGGGAGGGAAACAAGTCAGCAGGGTAGAATGTGCTTTTCAACCCTCGAAACTAGCCAGCGAGGAGGCTTTTACCATCTCCATGCTAATACACACACATAGCTAAAGTGATAAATCTGCTAAGTTTCCATTGTGTGGCACCGACCACCAATGGCTTCTTCTTTTCACTCTCTCTCTCTCTCTCTCTCTCCCCCCCCACCTCATACTGGGTCTTCTTCTCTGCTGATATAGCCAGAGCCCTTTCATATGCCTGGGCGCCCTGACAGTTTTATTTGCCAGACCGTCTTGTTAACACAGTGAATAGCGAGGCCGGCCTCTGTTATGCAGATCAGACTGGGTTACCGAGGGGACAGCAGGCCATTCAGGGCCCAGGTTAAAACTCAACCACAATCCCTCTTGTTCCACTGCAACTATCCTATTTTCTCCTCCTCTTCTTCTTCTTCTTCTACCCACTCACTGCTGCTTTTAGTAAGCTAAAGTTTCAGCTAAGGCCCTGTTGCATACAAGGACAGGCTTTGTCCAGCGCCAGTCAGCTCTAGCAACCTGAACTAAACCGTCTGCTTTAAATGAAGTTTTATGTTGTGCTCCTGGCTGGAGGAAATGAAGGAATTGCAAATGTCAAGATCTCATTGCATAAATCCTCCTTTGTAGTCAGATTTGTGTCTGGACTGACCCAACCCTATACAACAGGTCAAGTGTAACCTTTTAAGCGCACATTAGACGCAGCTCTAAAGCACACCAGCCCTGTGCAGAAGAGGGTCATGTGATCGGGCCGATCAGGTAGCACATTCGCGCTAATATGCCTGGTAATGAGTCTCATTAGCACAAGTAAAATAAATCAAGCCAAAGGCCTGCATTAATAATTCAGACGGAGTATGTTGCGGAAGGAGAATCTACTCATGCCCGACCTGCCTAGAGCAGCCCACTCAGCTTACTGAGTTACACACTGACACACAAGCAGCCAAGTAACAGAAGCTCCTCTTTCATCTGTCCATTTGTATTACCCACATCAGGGTGAGCAGAGCAGCCACCTTATCCAGAGAGCTCTGAGAGAAAAACCACGTCCTGAACATAGACCGTTTATAAGTAGTGGACGTAGTCATCATGACGTCAGCCATTGGTTTGTGGACTACAGTTTTGAAACTTCGAGTTTGGCATTTTGGCCGTCGCCATCTTATTTTTTGTCGAAACAAGATATTTTTAGGTGACCAAAATGTTACCATTAACTTTCATAAACTGAAAACACATTGTTAAAGGATTAAAGCAATAAGACCAAAAAAAGGACCTGTGGTAGCGACCTGTCAATCACATGGTAGCCCCGCCCTAAAGGATACACCACTTTACTGTCTATTTTAATAGAAATGGGACCATAATTTAATGAATGAACATCATGCTGTAATGTAGAAGACTTGAAACAATCGATTGAGATCATAAACTCATCAGGAAAATGTTTACTGAGGTAATAAACCAAGTGAGAAGTCATTTTCTCATAGATCTTTATACAACAGGACTTCTTGCAACCAGTGGAGTCGCCCCCTGTAGGCCATTAGAAATAATGCAGGTTGTAGGCACTTTCGTATTGGCTCCACTTCCCAGACCTGGAGTTTGCTGCTTGGTCCTTTAAACATGCACCTCCACATGCCAATGGGCATCCATCCAGATCTGTGAACTTGCTTCTGTCATTGTATAGAAGCAGCAGCTCTACAGCAAACTTCCGTAGCACAGAATGAGACTGAACACCGTGCAGACAATCTTAAATTCAGCTTGGTACTAGTCACTGCAATCACATTTGTAATTCCCTTGGAAATAACTATTTTGTACTTTGCAAACACAGGCCACTGGGTTTCACATTCACATTTCTGTCAAATAACACATACAGAAAATTCTTTAGGGTAATGTTTTGGTAGGCCTGGGTGATTTTAAATACCCAACACTAGACTGGCTCCTCTATTGACTCTGAAAAGGAAATGCCTCAATACACTTGGTCAACTTACTATAAAAGACGAGGCTGAAACACCCCCGGGAGTTTAGCTTAGTGGAAACATCTTATACAGAGGCAGGACAGAAGGGAGGAAGAAGAAGAAGAAAGAGAAGGGAGAAAAACAGTGCTTGTACTGTATATTCATCTATTGAATATTTAGAGAATCATCAATATTTCAGTGAATTCTGAGACAAAAACATGCTAAAAGTGTGGAGAATGGTAATTTTATGTGAGCTCGACAAACAACACATGTCTACCTACATGCACAAATTATATGTCGGAGAAAAACTGGTATGAAAATAAATACTCCCAATAACTTGATACAGATTTCATTATGCACATGAACTCTGATCACATTTTGTGTCATGCAGGGAGGGATGCTTTACAACAAAATATTCCCAACATAGGGGTCCCAAGATTAATCTAAGAGCACATGTTATTTTTCAGATTTTTAAAAACATTTCCATTATTCTTGTAAAATTATTTTACCTCAAATGTTTCCAGAATCCCTTCAAAATAAATAAATAAATTACAAAAGCAAAATTCAACTATGGTCAAACCGTTACCTTCTCAGGTCCCCACTATGGCCATAACATGTGATAGAGTGACAAAAGTCACATTGTCAACATTATTCTTGCCTCTGTGAGGCGAAATGCTAACGCTAGCATGTGGAGCATGTGCATAATAACAGTGCTAACATCCCGATGTGTAGCAGGTAAAATATTTACCATGTTCAGAAAGTTAGCATGCTAAAATTTGCTCAAAACAAGTACAGCTGAGGCTGATGAGGATGTCATTACTTTTGCAGTTATGATCGTAAACCAAAACATTGGACCAATTCAAATGTTGAACAGACGACGGCCCTAGATGATCGTTAAAGGGTAACTAAGGTTATAACAATTAATCCTGGGGAAACATGAATGTCTACACCATATTTCATGGCAATCCATCCAATAGTTGTCACTCAAAACCACAAATGGTCATTAGGATCCAATCTTTCGACAGTGGATATCTTCACTACACTTTTGCTATTTGTTATTTTGTCAAGAGGAGACAGTTTGAGCACACCTGCCCCTTTCATCTCCCCATCTCTAGCCTCAGGGTCACTTCAAGTCTACCACATTCCAAAACACACAACTAGTACAGTACCATACCTTGCCTAATTAGCATGAAAACTAATGTATTTTAGCTTGAGGAAAAAAAACAAGAACTTCTTCAAGTTGTCTGTGCAGGAACAAAGACATAGAGCTATAAAACAGCCTTTTTCCTCCGCACACAAAGTCGGGCTCCTTAAGTCTGTGTCCACTGACAACGATTTATTCCAGTTTGTCGGAGGGGGAAAGTTTACTTTTTATTGTGAGACTGCAAAGACAGGCAATTAAAAGGCTGCATTCCTGAGCCCACTGTTGCCCCTGTAATAGTTTACTTTAAAGCAAGGGAGGCAGGATGGTCTTTATGGTTCCCGGCCTCCCTTTCCATTGTGGATTCCCATTAAGAGAGAAAATGCCGGACAAATCCACGGCTGCCGTGTTAACTTCGAATAAGCTGGCTCCAAGCTGGTTGACCTTTCTTTTGCCAAAATCCTGTTGTTTTATGAGATGAATTCTGTTTATGAGCAGAACTGGTATTACATGTAATCCTGGTGAGCTACAGAATGAAGTAGTGCAGGTATAAATACAATTAAAACTGAATTAATCTATTGTTTTTTCTTCATACAGCTCGGTTTTGTTGATCTTATAAGTTTGGACCTCTCCACCCCAAGAAATCCTCAGTGGTCCAAGTCAAGCAGCTTATTGCGTTCCATGATTACAATGTAGGATTTGTAATGAGTACACACTTTGGTTTTGTTGTTTCCACAAACTGAGCATCAGCTGCCAATAAACGACAGAGAGACACTGATATAGCTCACAACATCTCCGTTAAATCTACTGCTAATAGAGTGACTTTGTTACCGAGTGATTGTAAGAACCAGCTGATACTGTTAAACTAACAATGTTCAGAGCTCTCCTCGGACATATGTGATGCTATTTGTACTGCATTCTTATAACAGAGTAGCACACGTCAGTCACAGTCTCTTACACACTAACCCAAACCACCTGTACTTCACAGCAGGATCCCTTCTTATTACAATATACGGTTTGTTCCACAGCTAAAGTTAATGTACGTCCTCCCGGTTGTGACAGAGTGACTGTAGAAGGTTGAATCCTCCCTGCAGCATGAACGCTCCCTACAGTAAAAACTATTATCTTGCAGCACACAGGGGCAGAACAATGGTTTCTTCACAGAAGTGTGGATGGCTGATTCTATTCAGAGTACCAGAGATCTGAAAGGGTTCCTCCTGAATGCTACTCTACTTGAAGAGGAAACCCTACACATGATTTTACAAATGTATATGACAATTCAGAATGGGAACTTTCCCAAATTGCTGGTGGGTTTTTTTAAGAGTAGAATTCAAGCACTTTCAAGGTGCCTAAAGCAAAGTTTTCCACGTCTTAATCATCACATCTAAAATTATTACTATAAATGCAATTCCAAAAAATAAAGTTTACACAACTCCTTTATACCCACAGCAATCAATTTATGTTGACACTTCACCAGCATATTAACTTTAACTGGATGTTTTGATCAAGAGTATGTATTGCTTTCTAATTTCCAGTGTAAAGGATCCACCAAGGACTTATCTAGCTTTAAATGAACACAAGGAAAGACCTTTGTGTGGGTGAAACACCAGATTATTAAGGAGAATATACAAATTCAAGCATATACCTATTAAATAATGGTTACAATTAAGCATTTTCCAAACTTTCAAGCCTTTGTACGAACCCTGTTTATGGCTTTACCTCTCATCATGTATTCACTCATGAATGCCTCAACTGAATGCAAATTCACACCAGACTGCAGAAGTTTCTCATCAAATGCATTTTCTATCTTTGGCATGGAAAAATCTGCTCATCTGAAAGGGAACCGACTGTGTGGGCATCGATGTGATTTTGGTGCATCGTGAAGTGAAGCGATGCTCTTACCTCCATTTGTGCAGAGCGAAGCCAGGACACTGTTCTCCACAGGTGATGCAGGGCTGTCCTCTCTGCGGCTCATCTGCAGGGTTCAGCTTGGGATAAAAGGGAACAGGTCATACTGTAGTTTGCACAAGCTTTGACCATTTAGACATCAACGCCTGTGGCTCAAAATGTCAGAATGTCATCGGCTAAGTGGGGAGTTCTTCTACAAGTTACTCCACCTACTGTATCACAACAAAACACGTGACTAAATCGTTTCCAAAGTACCACAACATAGGCCTACAGTAGTAAGTGCTAATTTAACACATATTTGAAATAGAGTTCTTCATGAAACCTGCATTAATTACAGTTTTAAAAAAGTAAACACCTAAAAAGCAATAAAACATTTTGGCTCTTCATCAGGTAAGAACTCATCACATATTCAACAACAAAAGCCACTAGTTGAAACAGAAAAAAACATCTTTCATCATGTTCCATGCTGTGTTGTTAATGAGGCTTGTGCCAGCGGTATCATAGCAGAGCAGATGTAACGTGATGCCCTTAGCAACAGGATAGAGCAGAAAACCAAACAGGGAAAACTTCACATCAAACAACAAACAAGTCGTATGCGTATTTTTTATTTTATTTTATTAGAGCGCAAAAGCAAGTCGAGACATGCGCTGGAAACCACTTTGTTTTGCCCACTTACCGATCTGCTGGAATCTCTCCTCTTATAGCTGCGACTGAACATGCCAGGCTGATGATCACAGGACAGTAAAGGCACAGTCAGCTGGAACAAATGGCGCACAGAAGAAACTGGAGATGTGCGTTATTGTTGAAATGTCCTCACGACTTTTCCAAACTTACAGAGCTCAGGCTGCAGTACTATGCTATTAACACTCCTTCATTAATGAATTGAGCTGTTCCGGATTGCAGCTCCACCCTGTTTCCTCACAGCCAATAGAGGACCCGAAAGAAAAAAAGGGGACAAACTATAATTACACTTGGACAAAACCAGTGATGCAGTGGTAAATGATAGTGTGGGCGAGTACTGACATCCAGTCGGAGAAAATCTCAAGGCAAAACAACGGACCCTGTAATCATTGAGGAAATAAATGTTTTATGCCTGAATTCTCCTTCAAACACCCTATATCCATACAGGCACGTTCATATTAGTCACTGTCAATTGCAAGGCAAGGAGGCAAATACCATTATGCCGAATGATTCAGTTTGAAAAGGTGAATATATTGAAAAAATACTTTCACATTTTCATGTCCCTGCTGTGTCACAATATAACATAAAAAACAGCCTTGACTCAGGGAAGCAGGGTATTCTTTCCTCCTCTTCACACTCACACCTCTCTCTCGCTCTGAGCATTTTAATTCATATTTGTTGAAAAAAGATTATTTCCTAACCTCCAGAAACGTCTGCCATGTGCCCTACGGGGCATTTTTTTCTTCTCTTCCCGGTCGTCTGACAGTGTGGACTCTCCAACAAGTGCCTACTATTCATCACCAGAGGAAAGGCTTCTGCTGCACAGCCTCAGTGTGAGAGGGCTCTGACTCAGAGGCACTCATACACCAAGATGTGCTTAAACTATACTATTATTTCTAGACACGTTTTGCCCAAGGCTCTGATGTATTATGCAGCACTGTGAGGCTTTCTAAAGTTCAGGTAAGCACAATAGTGTGGAGTGGATGCCGTGAACAGTTCTAGATGGATTTCTTTTTTTCTTTTCAAATAAAGTGGCACTAAGATTGCATGTTACAGTTACAGCGGCCTATAGAAAACCCAGAGCTCTGAGGCACTTTCATAATTAGAGTGACGCTTCTGAGTGACTTAAAGATTGTGAATTGAGTTGAGTGGGACTTAGAATAATCACTAATCAAATCACAAATCAGGTTTATCTGTCACATGCAGTTCACAATCATACACAGTGCAACGTCTGCTGAAGAAGATCATGTGATACGACGAAAGCTGCAGGAGAGCTGCAGAATGGACCTTGTGGTGAGTTGATTTTACTACTTTCCGATTTCAGCTAATTAGTGCCACTTTATTAGTGCAATGTGTTGTGTAAATGATGCTGTGTATGAGAAAAGAACCAGTTTCTAATGCAACACGATGATATGATTCTAGTTACATGAATATAACATCATTTCTTTTTATCATCATCTGAAAGGAAATGTGTTAGAAAATTGTAGTCTTGCACAATGAAAGTCTGAGTATTTTGCTCATTTTCTCTATTCTTGCATTCACATCATTCTGCTTTGCTCTGTCATTTTCTTTCCCATTTTTTTGTTGCGAGAAAAGCGCGGAACGGCAGCTGCAGGTGTTGCTGTGTCAAAACAAAACGATCCTGCACTGAATTAAATTAAGACGGAGAAGCAGCGAGTTCTCGTCTTTGTCGCAATGACAGATCAATAACCCTGAGATACTCAGTTGCACCCGTGGATGAAAGGAAGGAAAACCAAACATCCTGGTCACACATCAGCAAGTCTGGAGTGAAATGATGACAGTGAGATAGAAAAAGGGAGGAATGAACAGAAGACAGTCATTGCACATTCAGATAAACACATACTGTATCTGGGCAGTCAAATTATTTGTGCGTGCATGTGGGCCTGAGGCTTACTACTAAGTCTGTGTTCAAAGCATCCTAGATTACCTTGAGGAATGATGATGATAATGATGGTAGAGCTGACCTGGGGACTCATGACTTCCTAACTCCCCTCATTAAGTTTTCAGTTAAGAGCCTAAACACTGACGGCAGAATCGCAAACAGCTTGTATGCTATTCCTGGGAGCAAAAATCTCCTTTTTTGGTTGTACAGTCAACAGGGTACAGTGTGTGTGTTAGTGCTGCAGATATTGGGTTTCTTTTTTTGTTTTTGTTGCTGTCATCGTGGAAAAAAACAGTCTTTATAAAAGATTTTCTGATGCCGTGCATTTGAACCTCGCATTATCTCAAATATCTCGGCAGTGAACTTTCGACCAGAAGAAGTCTGTCAGGGCTAATTTGGCTTCAATGAGCGGCTGCTTGCAAGGTGGCGAACATGACATTCAGAAGTGTTGGGAATGTCTAGTTCAGCCTGAAGCCCACAGCTGCTTAGGTCACTGGTGTAATCCGTGTGGGAAGGTCTGTGAAACTGGCACGATAACTGCATACTGTACTCGTCAGAATACAGATATGGAAATAGGCAGGGAAATAGAGCTAGGTTTGTATGTGCAAAATCTGATACCCCCTGTATCAACGCTGGTGTCAAATATTCCCTGTTCTCCCACCCCACTCTATCTTTTTCACAGATATGCACCTAAACACACACTTCCTCACATCTAAACACATTTAGAGATGACAGCAACATCTTGCAGCATTAAAAGCAGTCAGCCACCTTTCTCTGCTGTAAATACAATAAAGGTCATAAAGATTTGAATCTTTGTGAAATGTACTCACTGAATATGCAATGTGTTATCCAATTCGCTGTGGAGCTAATACAGGATTCTCTTATGCATTGAATTCAAGGAAAAACAATGGAGGCTTTATCTCATAATTACGATTTACTATCTCATAATTAGGAGAAAAGATCTTATTACCTCAAAGTTATGAGAGCCTGATCTTTTCTTGTAATTTGAGATAGTAAATCAGAAGTATGAGATACAGACGTCATATTTCCGAAATTAGGTCTCCTTTATTTTTCTTTAGTGAATGCAATACAGATTTAAAATTCAATTCAACTGAATTTATTTGCACTGAAATATCTTACTTTATTTTTTTTTTACTGATATGCAAATTCATAAATGCAAATTTAGACTGTAATTTTACAATCTTGAGTTAGGACGCTTACCTCGGACGTGTCATGAGTATGTGTTATATGTGTCTGTCCAGTGTCTGACCACCTGTCCAGCCTGCATATGCATGTGCTGATGGCTAGTGTCAAGCAGAACACGTCCCTACGAGGTGGAAGCCCTGGACAACCCACACAAACTCTCATAAGCACACATTATATGGAAGTCAAAAACACATTAAAGGTGCATCTAACACTATTTGACACGTGCCAAAATACACAATGTCCCTTACTGCTTCACTGACTTTAAGGTGCTTTTAATTCAAATCATAGAAGATAGAGTACACTAACTCACCCTCCGAGTCAGCATCAATATCTGCACAACTAATCAGATGTGTCAGATTCTTTCCCTGTGACCGTGACATATTATCTCTTGTAATGGAAAACATGGATAATTTTCAAACGAAGGGTTCACCTGAGTTCCCGTGCACAGAGTAAGTATGGGTGCCTTTTCTGTTTTGATCAGATACGCTGCTGAAAAAAAGTGAACTAGAAACTATTTGTGTTTTTAATGTTAAATCCGCATTCAGCATGCTGCAAAGAATTCATCATAACTTTCAACAGTGACACAACTATGTATGAGCAGCGAGGCAGAGCTCTTTGGATTACATTTGCCTACATCTGGAAAAGCTGCAAGTCTGTCGTTTCTCTTTCAGGAATATCTGATGTAATACAAACCTGCTGACACACTGCTGTCATCTAGATCCTCTATAGTGGAGCTGTCTCACATCTTTCATGTGGGAGCCAGGAAGAGAAAGAGAAACTCAGAGTTTTTTTATAAACTGACCCCTGGGATGTCTTAAAATCGACTTCTGAATCATGTTCTTACTGTTTAGACAAGCCCGCTGGAGCTGTTGAAAGCTCCCGCCTCCCCAACCCTCCTTCCCTCTCCTTCCTTTTCACACTTGTACTTATCCCCTGTGCTACAGCCACTCTCAAACAGCAGCTTACTCCAACTGTTGACAGACATTTGAGGAATCAACCCCCTAATGGCTGTGTCGGCTCCTATTTCTCCACCTCACCTGAGATTACCAAAGCAACATGAAATGTAGATCAAGCAAGCTTGTGTAAATTAGTCTACCAGAGCTACCCAAATGTATATTCTGCGCCGCAGTCAATTGTAGGATTTCATTCCCCACTAAAAATATTATGAAGTTGCATACAGGATGCATGAGTCAGCTACGTGCACTCAAGCCAACATTTTACTCTTTGACACTAGAAGACTGTTCTCAAAGTCATCCGCTGAAGGGAGAAACCTTCAATCTGAGTTTAAGATGTGTACATGAGGTAGAAGGAGTAAATGTAGTTATAAGAATGTTTAACGAGATAATTTTACTTTTTTGTTGGACAAACATATTAGACACCTATTATGATTCAAAGAAGAGTATTTTTTCAAATTCTTAAAATCTGTCTGGAAGGGATTTTTAAATAACCCCTGCCCCTGCTGAAGGTCATTCCCTATTTGCCTTTTTGTCTTCTGAAATCTATTTAGGAAGACAAGGTGTGACGTCTGGTAGATGGCCTGATAATTCACTGTTATGCATACAGACACACACTAGATTAGATCCATAAAAAATATGTCAGGTCACAAGCCAGACTGTTATGATGGTAGAAGGTGTGAAATTATAATCAAGCAGAAGTGCTATAGAGCGAGAATTCTGTGATTTGAGCATTAATCTGATTATTGTGTGTTTGGGAATCTTCTGTGTTGCAATTGGGCTGGAGTAAAAATCATGACAGGCAGGCGTGGCATGTATCAGGCATTTTATTTCCTTCTGAGCATTGCTTATCTGACCTCATACATAAATCATGCTTTTCATATGGCAGCACCAAACCCTGCTTATACGATCTGCAGATATGACATACACATAAATAAATGTATTCACAAAACAGGAAATGCGTTTCCAGGAGGTTCATTTTATGGCGATACTGAATGCTAATTCATAGTATTTATGGTCAAAGTATGTACATTCACATAAAGAAAAAGTAGAATAAATACTTGCATATAAAATAAAGCATATATGACACTTTTTACTTCGTTAGACTTTAATATTATAATTTCAGTTACCTGTTAAACATGTGACAAATGTGTAAAATAAGACAAATACAGTTAAATATCATAATAATCCCTTCATGTTTGACACCTGAGAATTCTATAGACTGACCTAAATTCGGACATTCACAATGAGAAGTGCATTTATCAGCTGAACCATCAGTAAGACACACAATGTTTACTTCCCCGTGTCTTTGGAGATAATTTCATACTTGTATTGAGGCACATTAAGACTGTGAAATTCCCTTTTGTTGAAGTGTTCACATTGTCACGTACAGTAAGGCACTGAAATACCACCATACAAAAAGGCTTATAAAAGCAAACATGGCTTCTTAATCAGTTGTACATCAACTGTGCTCCCTGCATATCTACCACACACACACACGAGTACGGAAGTCCTGAGAGGCAAGTGAGAAAGAAATGTCCGATCTAAATTCATTTCTTTCTTTTCTGATTTAAGAGCAGGCGATACAAAATGTTTTGCCAGGATAATCTTTTTAAGTTCCTTATATGTTTGTTTTTTCTGAAAAAAAGGTTTTGCCAGGAGAATTATTATTATAATTGTTTTTGTTTGTCAGAATAATTCATTTGCGTTTGTTGTTGTAATACTCTGGCTGAAATGCACCACTACCATATGTTCTGAATAGGAATTTTCTAGGTAAGTTTGAATTTCTCCATGAACTTCAAACACAAGGTACATACTGTATATTGTGTGTTTGCAAGTTATGCAACTGTCATATCTTTCTTTTGGCTAGAATTATAATCAGTTATTTTAGTCTTAGTAGACCATGTTGACAACATGTGACAATGAACAATGATCCTGACAAAATAATGTATATATATCCTGGCAAAAAAATGTTTTCCAACTGTTTCACAGATGAAGAAAAAATAAAGAGTAGTCAAAAGGATTATCCTTTTTCTTGTTCTTAAGTCATAAACACAGGAGAGACAAATATTTTGATCACAATTAGAAAATGTTCACCAGATTATTTTCCTTACTTGCCTCTCAGGGCTTCCGTAGTTAAATCTTAAAGAACGCAAAAAAGTATATCGTTTTTCTTCTTAGACTGTCTCAATGTTTCTGCAAAAAAAGAATCAGCTCACAAAACTGCATTAACCTGGCTAGAGAGATAAAAAAACACACATATACAAAAAAAGTACCCTGATAAAGTCGCAAAAAAAAAACACGAGTAGAATGCTCTCAACAGGAGCATGTCAGTATGTACAGTTTGGATGGACTGAAAACAAACGGAGAGAAGAGTGTGAGGTACTGAAGGCAATGGTTTACAGGCAGCATCTGGACAGAAATCTCGCTGCGGGGCCGCGGGCTCAGCTGTTTGAGAGGTGTCTCCAGTGCATTATATCTCAGGAGTAACTACTGGAATTTTATTGGCCTGAGGTGAAGTCTTTCTTTCAAGTTACTCGCCACATAAGATAACCTGTCTGCCCTGTGAAAGCTAAAGGCTAATGGCTCTCCCTGTTCACGGCACGCTATACCTAAGAGATATGCAACAACACAGAGGAGTTTGTTTCTCTCTGATGTCTGGCAGCATAATCTCTACAGTTCTTGAAACCTACAACCTTCTCCTTATGATCCAGTTATGCGTTTGTGTGCGTACAGTGTTTGCGTATGGGTAAACACCTCACTTCCTCCCTCACGTCTACCCTGTAAATCCCACCTCCACACCAACCCTTTCTCAACATACACACACTTCGTTCCAGGAACATACTTTATTATTATTTCCTCGCCGCCTCACAGTTGCTCCTGCTGTCCTCATACTGCAAAGAGGTTGCAGCTGTGATCATTTACAACTCAGCCTAAAGCATGAATTAATCTTTTTTTAGATGTATTTAGAATGGTGCTGAACTTATATAAGTTATATAAGTATATAATAAAAAGGTTCAAATCATCTACTTTACTGAAGAAATATAGTATACACTATGTCATTCATTGGAAGTTTCATCTCATATTTTTAACAACAAAAATATTTTTTTACTGAAAAAACGCAAATATAGCGAGGTGAAACACCAAGCGGACAAAGCCGAGGCTGGAGGGGGCCAACTTTGAATGTTGTGTTTACAAACCGCAACCAACAAATCCAACTCATTGGGCCTTTAAAAAGGACTGAATTGACTTCATTCCCAGAGTGCCTTGTTCACATTCATTAAAACTGAAATTCCAGTATCAATACGTGTGTATTTTCCGGATGCAGGTGTTCTCATGGCATCAACTCCTGGCTGTATTTCCAGCAGTGTGTTATTATTTATTGCACTTTCCTCTCTCCCGTCCAGCAATATGAAGACTTGCAGCTGCAGTGAACAGCTGGAGAGATGCAGTTGGAGCAGCCTGACCACAATCTAAGAACAGTTAGTTCTTCATACCCACTTTTAAATATACTTGGCAACAAATAAAACACTTCCAACAGTTGTACATAAACTTAGAGGTGGAAGGATCGCTGGACTTACTGGTATCATCTCACTGGGAAAATTCACTAAACTCACACTTCCTCTAAAGGAGCTGCTCAATGGCACACAGTATAAAATAGCACGATGGTTATACTGGGCATCTGTGCATGCGTCTGCTAATCTTGCCTGAAGGTTTACAAACAGACCCACTGATTGGAGACACCTCACTGAATATGAACAGGTCTGGTGGCTGTCACAACATTACTGGAATAAACACAACTTAATGAATTTATCTAAAAAGGCACATATGGCTGTAACACATGCAGTGTGGAGTAATGACGGTGCTAAAAAGTCCAAATGGCAAGTAAATTGGAAGGCATATTCTGGCAAAAACCCAATAAATGGCAACTGTGTGGTGTTCGCTACGGACAACAAAACAGTTAAATTATATTACAATACAAAAATAAATGGAGAGTACAATAAATAAGACATTTCTATCCTGCTATGTACAGTACTTACACCAGATTCATTTACACTATACACACATGGGAGTGAAAGAGGTGAGGGCGGGTTTGATATGCTATAGCACCAAAGAGGAGGGATGACTTGAGAACCTGAAGATGGGATGCCGAGATGAATGGAAACAGATGCTATAAAAGGACGTGCAAACAACATTAACACTAAGTCAGTTACTTATTAAAAACTCAAGGAAATACGTGTATTCACTGAACAGAAATAGAGACTGCAGTTCTATATTTTTGTAATATGAAATACTTGATATATTCTGGAGTTTAACACACAAACAGTAAATATAAGACTGCTTTATTCCTCGGTTCACAAGCATTACTGGTGTAAGTCATACCTTATGATCATTAAAAACGTTAGATTTACATTTAATAAGGCTTCATGAGTGAGCTACAGGTTCCAGTATGTGTTATGAATAGTGGTGGTGGGGCTAAAGTCTTTATTAAAAAGTATTGTTGTGATATTTACAATGAATCACATACCTGTTTGATGGTATTACAGTAGATCTACTCCACTGTTACAGGCAGACTGGAGCCAGAGGACGGTGAACATTTACCACAGTAGCCTCCGCACATTCCTGACACGCTGCTCCCATCCTGTGGACACAAGGGGAATAACATCAAGTATGTGTGATTCTGCTGCTCTGCTGTAATACACTAATACATGTGCTGAATATGTAACTAAAATATATAAATGTATATGACTATGAGTTCACTTTTTTCAGGATCACATTGTTGAAGCATTTCCCCTGTCACTGCTCTGAACTGTCAGTGTAAAACAGATGTTAGTTTAAGATAAAAGCATCACTTCTAAAGGTATTTGCGGCTGTATTGTTTTGGCTCTGAAATTAATTTTTCCTTTTTAAAATGCACGCAAAGACTGAGGCCCACCAGGCAGGTTGTCACCAGGTATAAACTGGGTAATCACATGCAGCATTGTGGGAGTTCTTTGTCCAAACACTAAAGAAACAAAAGGGAAATTGCATCAGACGAGCAAGCCAAAAGCACTATCCCACGACATGAAAGCCACAGCGTGCAGCGAGTGGTTTGTCTGATCTCCTCTGGAGTGCTCTCCCCGTCGCACTGTCTCGAGCGCCCACAGCGGGCCGGCTGGCTCTGGATATCAGAACGTGAACACTTTTTGGCATCACAACTGCCTCCTGTTTTGCCTCACCAAAATGCACTCTCCAGCTTGAGCTCCATTTTAAAAGAGGAAGGTGAGAGCCCTTGAGAGAGCAGCTGCCCAATACGGGTCCTTTCTCAGCGAGTTTATGGGGAGAAGTAGAGCTGGGAATACAGAATCCACTTGGGACTATGCCCACTTGCACATGCAGAGAGGAGAAATAGTGGAGGAAGGGGTGGAGTAAGAGGTAACAGAACAGAGAAGATGAGGCAGTAAAGTAAAGAGAGTTACAGAAATGTAGCAAAATGTATGCTCTAAAACAATAATAAATTATATAAAGTTACATAATAGTAACATAATACATATAATACATTTAAACAGTTTTAACCACTCACCTCACCAAATATATATTGGTAAGTCATCATAAAATAACGATAGATTATAATGAGTTCTTTTTCACTCACATTTTTAAAGGGCGTACTCAAAATCTTTCAGAATGCTCATTTGAAGTTTGCTTTCATTTTGACATGTGTATATGTGACATGTTGCCAATACCTGTGATTTTCGTATATCTGCCACCGCATAGTTGCCCTGGGAACTCCACGAGGTGTCCTGAGCCAATTTAAAACCTGTTCCTGAGAGGTTGAGCCTGAAGCGCCCCTGAAAGAAGAGACAGAGAGAGAATATAAATAAGATATCCTATAAAAATGTATGAAAGAAATATCAATATATTATATTATATTATATATATATGTATTTCTTTATTCAAATAATGACAATTGAGAGTCAAGCAAATTGATGTGTTTTGGGACATTTTCATAGAATATATTCCAAAACTAAAATAAGATAAATCTATTTAAACGGCAGACATGTCATCCTTTAGCACAGGGGTGGGGAACCTCCGGCCAAGGTCAGGGTCCTCGAACACAACACGAGCGGAACGTGTCATCACGTGGTCACGTCATGTCAAAAAACTTAAATATTAAACAGATGTCAGTGACATCAGTGAACGCAGCATGGCGAGTGTAACAAAGAGAAAGGTGGATGCGGAATGTTCTAGGAGAAATGAACGAACGATTATGGAACTTTGTGGAAGTAAAAGGTCAGTTTTTGTGTGGACGCGCTTGCGGTCATGAAAAAGGACTGAAGGGCTGAAAGGACGAGTCGAGTGCATTTGAATAAAGTTAACATTGTGTGTTTTTAGACTTTTATTGTTATTTTGCTGAGCGATAAAGTGCTGCTTGAAAAACAAAAACAAGCACCGCCCCCTCAGCCACCACTGCTCAAAAGCATTAATGTTTTTCCAAAGATACACCATGAATAAAATTAATCGGAATTAATGTTAAAACACTAACGCGCTGGTCGGGACATGGACCAGCAGCAGACGAGCTGCACTCTGGCTGCTCGTAGCAGCAGAGCTAACATCAGCAGAGCTAACATCAGCAGAGCTAACACCTACAGAGCTAACACCTACAGAGCTAACGTTATAGCAGAGCTAACATCAGCAGAGCTAACACCTACAGAGTTAACGTTATAACAGAGCTAACATCAGTAGCGCTAACACCTGCAGCGCTAACACCAGCAGAGCTAACATCTGCATCACTGCTGCTGATTCAGGCTGTGTGTTTAAAAAACGCGGATATTTTCGCCTGAGTTTCTGAACATTGGGGTCGACGTCGCTCCATTTATAATTAATGTGTTGGATTTTTGACTTTTTTTGCACTTTGTAGTTCTCTCCTCTCCTTTCCTCTCGTTTGTTCGCGAAACTGAGAGAATGTGAATGCGCAAAGCAACGCAGTAAACACGGAAACGTGCACATAAATGAGATAAATAACATAAGCGTTTGGTTTATTTAATAAAAGAGCACATCTGGCACTATATATTTATATAAAATAAAACACGGGGTTCCGTTGGAGGGGGGGCAGCGCCTCAGACTTGTTTCTTTGTGCTCGTTTATCGTTGGATCACTTAAGAGTGCAAATTGTTAATGGATAATGGATAGGGGGGTGCTGGCCCAAAAAAGGTTGAGAGGTGAGACAGTCTCCCTGGAGCAACTCAGGGTTAAGCATCTTGCTCAGGGGCACAATGGTGGCAGCCCTGGTCACAACTCACAATCTTCTGGTGTTCTATTTGGAAGGCGTACTACCAGACCACTAGACCACTAGGCCATCAACGTTTCTACAAATGGTATAATACTAATAATATGAGCATAGCCTAATCTTTATCTGAAACTGTGCAGAATTACTGGGATTAAACGGAATGAATTGGCTTGCAAAAAAAGTCAAATGTCAATCTTATGAATGAAACTTTTCGCAGAACTATTTGCTGCAGCCCAGCCTTATGATGTTATATGTTCCCAGGCATTCTGGCTCAATTGAATGGTTTACTAGGACACTTAAAAGAATGGAGCCATCATTAATGTTATGAATTACATTTGTGCTTTTCCTGCCATGACAAGTCTTCAGTTTGCTGTGAAAAAGGGTCATTTCCCCTTCTGTCACATAATTAACAGCTGTTGTTGTTCTCACCTGTGGACAACGTGCAGCACTGTAGCAGTCTCCAGCGGTAGCAAATGGAACACTCTTGCCTTCACGGGTGACAGCAAACTGCCAATCTGCAGCTGACCATCAAGAGAAACCAATCAAGTACAATGTGACAAATATTCACGGAAATATGTGTCTTGAAATATGTTGCTACAGGACCTCAGATGAACTTCCATAATGATAGCTTACATCTGCCATAATGACTTGGGTTAGTCTAAATCTAGCCTCAGTTTTAGGGTCAGCCTAATGGCAATATCAGTATAATTTCATCTACTTAGAGCAGTTCCATTTAATCCCTTCAAGCCTTGTAATTGTGTGTTGCCTAAATGAACCCTGAAGACATCTTGAGCCCATTAACCCTCGTGAGCACGGACATAATTAAATGGGAAAGGAAGTTCTTATTTGAGAGTAATGTAGAGTTAACACTGGCACAGGATGCTGTGTGTGTGTGTGTGTGTGTGTGTGTGTGTGTTTGCCATCTGACTTTTGTGTGTGGTAATATGAGCCACTCACTGATGATGTTCATCTTGCTGATGGCCAGTCGCACTTTAGAGAAGGTGGTGAAGCCGGCGGCGGTGTAGTCTCTCCGACAGTCACAATCCTCTCTTCTGGAGTCATTGGCTGGACACTGGGTGGGATCATTTAGTCTGGGAAACACACACACGCACGCACGCACGCACGCACACGCACACACACACACACACACACACACACACACACACACACACACACACACCAAATACCTTAGCTCAACTTTACACTTCCGTGGAATTTCTTCATTTACAGACAGCAAACAGTGCCAGGAGTCAGTTGGATTTTGTAATGAAACAGGCTCTTCTCATTGCTATCCTGTTCACTGTTTACCTGAAGCCAAAGATCTCTGAAAAATTCTCCCCTTCTCCTGTCGTCAAGGTGATGTACTCCTGTGGAGTCTCTGTCTGCATTCCTGCACAGTAGACCTGAGGAGGAGGAGGAGGAGGAGAGGTGGTATCCAGAGGGAGGAGGTGTATGGAACCCAGGGTGAAGCAAAGAGATGGAGGTGGTAGGAGGGTAGAGGAAAAAGTTTAGAAGAAGTGCATATTGGGAAATGAAGAACAATAATCGTGGTGAGGAAAAGAAGTAGAACAGAAGATGCTAATATTAAATTCAAGGACGTTTCAAGGACTTTCCCAGCCCAATTCCTTCAAACTCAAGGACCTATAGGTTAATTACTGTTGCACTTTGTTGACGCACAAAATATATAAATTCAAGCACTTTCATTGACCCATGTCCAATTAAGTCTATTTTCAAAAAATTTCAAGGCCTTGATTTTTTGCACTCAAATTCACAAACTTTCAAGGATTTCAAGGACACGTGGGAACAATGTGCATTTGTTGGTCAATAAGATCAGAAAATCTTACCTTGAGTGCTTTTCCTTTAACATTGAGAAAGTGTTCGCTGTCTGGGAGGGGGCCGTTCATGCTCTGGACTTCTTGACAGCTAGAAGGCAAATGGCCTTGCAAACACAACAGAAGTAGAAATGAGCAGGTATACAGTAATGCAGGACACAGGACGGGCACTCAGGCTTTATACACACATATGTGCACGCATGCAAACACAAATTTCAGGGGTCAAGTCAAGTGTGACAAATTGCTGCATCGAATCAAAGAAAACGAAGACTCTTTGATGTCTCATCCCACCGTCGGGAAGTAAATACACTGGATAGTGAATCTTTGATGTTTGCCTCGGATCATAAATATTTCAGTAAAGGCCAAATCTCTGAGTTGACTGGATCAAGTCAAGCCATACCTAATACTGGAATTTGGGGTGCATTTAGTTGGCCTGTACCTAACCCTGGTAGCCTTGACCTTTGTTAAAAGAGCAGCAGCTGTCTCGCAGTACTCACAGCTTGGATTTCTGCACACTTGTCTGGCCTCTGGCATGCCGTCTTGAGAACACCTATTGCTTTCCTGACCATCTGCTGACACACACTGCAGCGTCCTCTCCATCACGCCATCACCACAGCTCGCTGAACACTGCAGGGGAGGAAGAGAACCATGACAGTGTGCACAAATAAAACATCAGCAGTTTTTATCTTCAAAGTGGCCCCTTCAAAAACTATTTTTCTGTCTTGTTTTCTACATGTTTGTTGTTTTAATACTAATTCCGGCCACAAGAGGCTGAATTACACAACTACCCAATGTTTGTAGTGTGCCTTAAAGAATGTTTGTTTTCTTCAAGGTGAGTTTTAATTTCTCTATGCACTGAACACAAGGTGATGTTAAATGGACCTTGTGTTTAGAGTTGGGTTTAATAAACCTATCCTGGGAAAACATTTTATTTATTTATCTTTTTCCATCTGGCAAAACTTTGTTTCCCGCCTGTTTTGCAGATACAATCTTTTTTTAAGGAACTGTTAAAGGCTATCCTGGCAAAAACCTGTTCTTCAGGCATAAGCATAGGAGAGAAAACTATTTAGCGCCGATTTAAAGCGGATCACCACAATTACTTTCTCACTTGCCTATCAGGGCTTCCGTATAATGGTTATATTTCAGGAAACTAACGCTTAGGATGTTCCACTTTGACAAAACACTGATAAATTACAACATTTAGAACCATGGAGTCGCTCACCAGTCCCCAGATTCCAACCCTCCACTCCTGTGGCTGCGGGCACGGGTCCAAATTACAAGGCATGTAGCTCTCAGGGGGGGTCCCGGGGCAGTTGGACAAAGACTGATGGCCGTACTCATAGTTGTCATTCTCTGCATGCACCTCGCTGCAGGAGATCAGACGCTGGCGGTAGCCCTGATCACAGCTGGCTGAGCACTGGAAGGGAGAATAAATCACCGGCATGAAATAACAACAGTATTCACACAGGAAACATGGGTGATTTCAGTCATTTTTGCATCACTGGATTCAAAGATGGTGATTCACATGAATTGTCTATTTAAAGGATTGCCTATTTGGAGCAAACTGACTTTTTAAAATTCCGATCTCAAAGCCTTTAGTGGGACTAAATCATTTAAATGTCACACTTCTTCTTTGGCTCTCACCTCAGTCCATTCCCCTGTGATCCAGATCAATTCACAGGCATGGGTGTCGCAGCTCTCTATATCTGGAGGTCTGATCTGGTTCACACAGTACATCTCATGGACCTCCTGCTGGTTGTGGTCCACGCACTGCAAGGCTCGTCGCCGGTGGCCCACTCCACACAACTTACTGCACTGTAGTGGAGACAAGACAGAGACAGAGCCTTTTACAAAGATGGTAAATCATGTATGAGTGGTATTAAGAGAGACATGACGTTCCTGCAAACATGCATTTTCCCTAAAACCTTAGTAGTAGTAGCGTGCCTATGCAAACATAATCTTTTTATGCGGAAGTGTTGTAAACAGTGTTTGGGAAGTATTGGACATACAACTCAATAAATAACACTTTGATTATACTGCATGAGTTGTGTTGTTGTTTTGATGTTTTAATATAGTTTTGCTGTCTTTAAATGTGGTCTTCTTCAAGAATTTAAGGTAAGACGGGGTGAGTAATTGACAAACAAATGGTAATTTTGGAAGTGAAGTATTCCTTTAAAATGAACTTTATTATGTATGCACATGCTGCAAACAGGAAGCTGCATGTGCAACTACGATGTTTTAACGTAGGGATTCTCAATAATCATCAACCGTAAATGTATCAATGCAAAGGAAGAGCCAGAATGAACAGCCTGACATTTGTGTGTTCTTGTGAAGCAGTACTTTCACCACATGGGACTACGGCGTAAAGATGTCAAAACAGTAGATAAGAGCTGGGGAAAAGCACCGTGTTGTTGAGCAGAAGAACATGAGCTGAGGACATGACCGAGCCTTGAGAATAGATTACACAACGTCTAACTCCTGAAACAGTTTACATGCCAACAATGTGTCTGATGAAAGGTCAGAGCCGAAATTAATTTGCTGTCCCGCGAAAGACAAGAATATCACAACACTTTTAATTATAAATTGAATAAGCCAGCATCTCAATGTTTTATACAGTAGATAAAACGTGTGCAGTACACCTGTGTTTGCCTTATTCAGTCTCTCACATCATGACACAGCAAAACCACAAATTAGACCTAATATGAAATGTATATTTTCTAAATAGAGCTTTTTTTTTGCAACAACACAAGCCCAGGACTAATATATCTGTGACTAACGAGAGCAGACTACATAGTTGAAAAGGCTGGAAGTAGACAATATCTACTATAAGGTTATGATAATGCAACAGTTATTACATAATCTTGTGAGTGTCCAGAGAAGGTGGATTCAAATGTATAGTGCTCTTTTTCTACAGATTAAACAAACAAAACACAACGTTCAAACCAGTGGCGTAGCTAGGCCTATTTTATTTTTCACCCAAAAAAAAAAAGATAAAGGGCATTCACGTCTCATGCTCCTTCTTGTGTGGAAAGGGGTTAACGCTATACATATATTAAAAAATATTGTTTCCAAATCGCCCCAAAACTCCCTTTCATACTTTATAATGTAATATACCGGACACTAAGACCCTAGGGAGGGGAGAGATGGCTCAGAGTAAATCAAGGGTGCTAGGACCCTGGGGAAAAGGGTGCCGCCTATAAACTGTACGGGTGTAGCACAGCTTTGATATCATGATAGATATCTGTAACTTCTGACGAGTCATGCTGGAGACGAGAGGTTGACATTTTAGAAGATGCACTGTGTGAAATTGTAAGAAGTTATTAATATAGATAGATAGATAGATAGATAGATAAAGAGAGAGAGAGAGATAGATAGATAGATAGATAGATAGATAGAGAGAGAGAGAGATAGATAGATAGATAGATAGATAGATAGATAGAGAGAGAGAGAGAGAGAGAGAGAGAGAGAGAGAGAGATAGATAGATAGATAGATAGATAGATAGATAGATAGAGAGAGAGAGAGAGAGAGAGAGAGAGAGAGAGAGAGAGAGAGAGAGAGAGAGAGAGAGAGATAGATAGATAGATAGATAGATAGATAGATAGATAGATACTTTATTCATCCCGAGGGAAATTTAGGTGTTAGCTCCTTAACTTTGAATAACTCTAGGAAAGGGAAACGTGTAGTAACATTAGGTCTTCTATGTTTGTTGGTGTACTGTCAGTAGTCAATAGTAACTGGCTAGCTACAGAACAGCTAACGTTTGTTCACTATGGAAAACAATTGTAAGCAGTAAAGGGTGAATAGCTATTCTAACAATCATAATCTGCCAATGTTCATTGATCAGATGGATATAAGAAGAGTCCTAAGGAAAGGTGGCAGCTCTGCCACAGGGAAGCAGCAGCAAAGAACAAGTGATTGTGGAGCCAACAGTGTGATGGAGGTTAGTTCAGGTCTAGCAGTAAATGAGCAATTTTTGGATTAAATTCCTGCAATAGGCCACAGTACTGTAAATAAATCATTAATGAAAACACATAGCCCGAAGTTCCAGAGAATAATGCATTTGTTTAACACACATGACAGTGAACACACTTACACCATACATGTCACCAGTTTGGATGTCATGAAATTTACTTTAGTGTCTCGATCAGTTAATAAATCATTGTTTAAACTTATTTTAAAGGGTCATGCAGAAGAAGAGGCAGATATATTTTTTTCATATTAGTGTTGAGAGTTGTGCCCCCTCCCCTTACCAAGACCACAAAGTTCTATTAGATCTAGCATCTTAATGTTGCTCTCAAAGTGCACCAGATGCATACAATTCACTTTAAAATGTTAAAATAAATCTTCCCAGGGGAGCATGCCCCTGGACCCCCCTAGAGGATGTGAAGTCCACCCTACTCCTAAGACATGTCAACATGACTAAGGCCAGGTAACATAGGACCTGGTTAACATGACTAATATATTGACTACGCAACCAACACAAAACACTATGGGTGTGTAGTGGCTTTGCTGAGTGCAAAACTCCCAGACTTACTTCTCCATCATCATGACATCTGAGTTCCTTTAATGGTGATTGTACTACCATGCAGGTGCACACAGCTCCACCTCACCTCTGGGCTAAGCCCACCCAAACGTGAAAACCTAGCTACTCCCCTGGTTTAAACTATGTATGTATGGAGGTGTTAAAATACTTTTTTAAACCGGGTGAAGCTAGCTGTTTTGCCCCTTCTTAGTATTTATGCTAAGCTAAGCTAGCAGTCTCCTGACTGAAGCTTCTTTTTCTGAGTAATTTAAAAAATCATTGTTTTTACACCATAGAACTTTCTCACCATTATCGGTCATATGTTTTCGCAATCATATAAGCACAAATTGTGAAATAAAATTAAAAGTATAAAATAAAAGCAAAGCCAGGCCCCTAAGTAAGTAAATCCTTTTTTTATTGCTATTGCTATAAACATGGTGTCCTTAGACGAAGTTTACTTTATTGCAAGTTCAAAGCCCCAGAACCACTTGGTCGTATGTCTTACTACAGCCAGGTCCATGTAGTAACTGAATTATTAGGACACTCAATCTGCAACAGACGTAAGTTAAGGCTCTGAGAGGCTTCCACTTGCGTCAGAAACACTCTGTGCTGTTACAAATGCAGCCGACTCCAGCTGGTCTTCATCACTCTTAATATATTCAATACTGTCAAACAACTTGAATACCTGGAACTGCTTTTGTGAGCTGTGCTAGGCCCAAATAAAAACTAATCGTGGACGACGAGTCCCTACATTTTAGTATGTTTTGGTTATATCCACGGTAGTAAAAGCTATAACCAAAACATTTAATTCTAGGTAGGTTAGGCTGTAGGAAGAAGAATGTTGGTGTTCGACATTATCTCTGATTTGTAGAGATTGACTCCCCACTGTATAAAGTGTATAAAACCCAAAGGCATGTTAACCCATGCCAGGTGAACTGATGTAATTACCTCCAGCGATTAACTGCAGGCAGAGAGCTCCAAACACTTCTGCAGAATAATTAGACTCTCCTTTCAGAGGAGACATTTCATGCTGCTCGGTGACCCAGATTCAACAACACTTGAACACAGTGAAGAAGAAACTCCTGCTGCAGCTGCCTGTTCTAATAATCCCAACTCTCAACAAGGACCTGTAGCCTCCAGCCTATAGAAAATTGCTGAGTGTTGCTCAGCAGGAATGTACCCGTTAAATAAAGCCTAGGTATGACTGCCAACTTATAACAAGAAACAAGACTCTTTAACTTTGAATGTTCTAGGATCAGAGCTGATAAAAGACGCATTACAATGTTCATTTAAAAAAAAAAATTATAATAATATTAGACTATGATTAAAAATAAATGATAAATAATAGAGAGAAAAATTAAAATGTGGTTTAAAATCAATTTCTCAATAACAAATATTATTGACTGAATTAGCAAACAATCAAAAGTTGGGGGAGAAAACGTTTAGGTATTATTAATAAGAGTTTACTTTTTCTTTTCTTTTTTCTCAGCAAAGCTGCTTCACCTGGACTGTTTGAGACTGGTTTGATGAGATATTATAGAGCGCTGCAGGAATGAGTCCTACAGCCCGGATATGAGTCAGCATTTTTGAACTTCCGGTTACCTCGTCTCAAAGTCAATGTGTTTTTAAATGTGTTTTTAAATGTGTTTTTGCCTGAAATAAAGTCTGTGGTCAAAACAAGCTACTAAACGTCCGAACAAAAGTTTGCCTTTAGCTTAGTGGTGGTGACGTGAAGTCATGCGACCGTGTTGTAGTTGCTTCGCTTTTTACTTCTGCCGATTGCATTTACTAACTTACTAACTTCCATGTTGGCCTAAAAATTGTGTTGTCCTGCTCTATTGAGAGTGGCAGGACAAACCACAAAACTGTCATCACATTTTGATTCAAATACTGCTCAATCCTGATTGGTGCACATCTGTTTACCAGATCACTTATTTTCAACAGAGCCCAGTGTAAGGCACACATTTCATATATATTTTAAATACAAACAAATCTCTCATAAGAAATAACCAACTAACTGTTCTGACTTTGGCAGAAAATAGTGTGTTCATGTAGGTCCATGTCGCTCATAATAACAAGGTTATTTTAGCGGCCTTTTATCTTACTTTTAATGTAGAAGGCTTGTTAATGTTGAGATTGTTAACAGTCACATGTGAGTATTAACTCTACTCAGTGGAGAAAGAAGTACTCCTAAGGAAAAGTACAAATACCATAATCTAAAAATACTCCATTATAAGTTAAGATGTCTTAGATTCAAAATGTTACTTACAGTAACTATAAGTACAGAAGTATCAGCAAAATGTACTTTAAGTAGACCTATCAAAAGTAAAAGTGCCCATTATGCAGAATGGCTCCTTTCAAAGTATCAAACCATGAGCTTTAAGTTATTATAGAATATTCTATTATTCAGTTTCAACAAGAGTCAACATGTCAACATGGAGCCAATTGTAGATACTGTGTATACTACTGGATAGATTAGTAGTATAATACTGCATGCTATCATTCAGGCAGAACATGTGTTTTTATTTAAAAGGCAAGTCTAGCTAGTAACTATAAGTGTCAAATAAATTCAGTGGAAAAAGTACAATACTTCCCTCTGAATTGGAGTAGAAGGATAAAGTAGCATGTAATGGAAATACTCGAGTAAAGTACAAGTATATCGATATATATGTAGAAGCCTAAAGTACTTGAGTAAATGTCCACCACTGACTTTAGTTACATTTACTTCACCTTTCAACTGCTAAGAAAGAGGATTAGCCAATCAGCATTAAGATCGGAATTGCAACGAGGCATGGGTTGTGTTGAGGGAGAAAAAAGCCCGAGGATCATCAGATTTTCATAAGGGCCATGCAGCAGCAGCTCGCCTCCTCTCCTCCCCTCGGGCCTCCTGACAGCACTGCCTCCGTCTGAAGCTGCGACTCATATTCATCCTCGCCCGGTGGAGACTACCTACTTGTTTCAGCACACAGGTCGCCATGCATTGTTTTTTTTGTTTTTTTTATAGCAGGAGCAGCTTACCGTCTGCCAGTCTCCTTCTCTCCACCTGTACCGGGAGGGGCAGTCAGCCACCCGGCAGCTCTGGCTGGACGCTGGTCTGGAGCGCCGGGAGCAGCCGGTCTCCTGCGGGCTTCGTCGGTCTCCGGCCTGGCAGAACACCTCCCGCCGCTGGATGCCGTCGCCACACGATGCTGAACACTGAAAGTAGGACAGTTAAGTACTTTTAAAACGTGTACTCAAGCTTTATTACTTCGTGTAACTTTATTGTTTTACTGCATATTAAATAACCAACATGAACATTGTGACTCTCGCGATACGCATTAAACCTCTGTGAGTTTACTAATGGTATTTCTCATTCGTTTGGCAGCTATGGTATTTTATTGTTATGTAATATGAAGATTGACATAGCATTTATTTAAGGGAATAGGCCTATACTTGCCAACAAAGCAATACGTATTTAATCTGCTGTATTGTGTTACTTTGTGTCCCTTCACCTTTTTTTTACAGTCATTTTGGACACATTCTGTCTAAATGTGGCCAATACTGAATCTGTTTATAGATGAACATGCATATTTGTCTTTATTTTCTGCCTATTTCTGTTATTTTAACGATATAAATGCATTACACACATGGCTTGGCGTATACATGAGTACTATTACGAAATATGCAATGATGAAATATCTGCCTGTTTTTAAGTTAAATGGTTTATTTTAACTTAACTGAATTTTGTTTTTACAGAAATGTGAAGAAATGTTGGAGCCTGGAAAGTGGATGGGTTTGTGAAGCTGTGTTTTCAGAAATCCTTTATTATTAGACCCACAACGGACTACAACAACAATGTTGATGATTATGAACAACCTGCACTACACTGATGTTAATGGATGGCATAATATATACATAGACTTTATTATTATACTGCATGAGAGTTTGTAAACGTATGTTTTTTATATAGTTTTGCTGTTGTTTAAACGTGGCCCCCATTTACTTCAATTCATAAAGACTTTGGATTCTTCATTCACCGTGGAGGTATGCGAGAATTCAAGAATTCAAGGTAACACATAATTGATATACAAATGATTATTTTTGGGGTGAACTATTCCTTTAAGGGTGCATGAAGTGATAAACACATATGCAGATGAGCAAGCTGAGGTTCCAGAGTTTCAAAATGAATCTATACAAATAGACATTCATATGTGACACAACTTTACATATTCCACTGTGTGTTATCTGCCATGCCGTTTCAGCAGTTGAACCATCTTGCAGCCTGCTGCATGATGGGTAAACATGCTGTACTTGACTGAGTGTGTTTGAATACTCATACTGACGTACTGCTTGCTGCATCAACCAGTATGTACTGCATACTGCATAATCAATTGACAATTAAGTATGCCAATACCAGCAGCATATATACAGTATGTGTACAACCCAGTTCCCCCAAGAACCATCTGCCTTGTAATCCATCGTACAGTCTAAAGGGACGCGATGCACTTTTGGACGGTTGAGCATGTCCAGTAAGCTCATGTCCATTACACAGAAATTCTTGCTTGTCTAGTATACATCTGGGCATTTCTCGTGTACACAAAATCTACATACTATGCCGTTGGAACACACTACATTCTCAAGTTTACATCATACTTAGTATGAATAGTATGTAAGTATGCAATTTCGAACAGAGTCTAAGAGCCTCGTGTGGAGTATCATTTTCTCCTGGCATGTGTCCCGCTCCACAGCTGTTTCAGAGCAAACGCACATCCTCTCTGACATGTGGAGCACAGATGTGGCTCTGTGCTCGGACTCTTGGCCATTGGGGTGATTTCAGAAAAGAGGACAGTGGAAAAGATGGAGATAAAAAAAACGAGACATGGAGAGTGAAGGGAGGGGAAGAAAAAGCGAACAGGCACCAGACGGTCTCTGCAGCAGCCCAGGTGCACGTTGTGAGTGTGTGGCATGTTTAGTAGGGTATTCAAAGAAAAGACTCACATGTGGTTCCCATTGGGGAGGCAGAAGATGGAGAGGGAAAAAGTGAAAGAGAGAAAGAGAGCTTAAAAGAAAAAGGGATCAGTGGAGGAAAGAGCAACAGTGAGAGGGAGGAAAATTAGAAGAGAAAATATAGAGATGAGGGGTAGAACACTGGCTGGAATTAACATCAGATCAAGGAGAGGGGTGCATTTCCCCCCTGCTGTCATACTTACTGTGCTGCAAAGTTGCAGCCCCAGCATACACTACCTCAAAAACCCCTGTTAGCAGCCGCCCCAGGCCTGTGCTGCAAACCACTATGTGATGTGTAAAAGCTTAGTTAGTGGCCTGGAATGGTGCATAAACACAGTCAGGTTTAGCTGCAGATGTTTACACACATATGCCGTTACTTGCCAGCAAGCTGGTAAGTATTAAAGTGGAAAGAGAGAGCTTACATGTCTGGCAGCGTGAGACCACGAGTGGTAGTGGAGTGTTTTATAGCAGGGTCAAAGAGTCCTACCTCTCCCCAGTTGCCATTCTTCCACTTGAGGCATTGTCCACCTTTGCAGCGTCTCTGCTTGCTGGGTTTGGAGGAAAGATGCTGGCAGTTCTCCTCTGGGACGGAGCGGCCTGACCCGGTCACACAGCCCACCTTACGGGACTTGAACCCTCTTCCACAGGAGGAAGAGCACTGCAAGATGTCAAAGGAAAGGAAAAAAAACTAGTGAAATTGAAATCAAAAGGTATGTTTTGTGTTAAAAGTGCAACTGTAAAGAAGAAGAAAAAATACACACTAGAGCAATAAAATTCAGATTTTCTTTTGGTTGGTATTATTCAAGTAAAACAGCCTGATTGGGATTCATAATGTATTTGGTGATTGTCCTTAGTTGAATCTACATGATAGAAAGTAGATGACAGCTCAGCTATAATTCTAAACAAGCATTTATTGAATAGGTAAATGTCGATAGCTTTGTGGATGTTTTTTGACAAAAAATAAAAGCGTTATGTGACACCCAGTTCCACGTGAGATTCAGTCCAATGGCAAAGCGTGTCTGATCACCCCGGCAGCAGTTTGTTTCACCTCCGGGTTCACCGAGTTACTGAGAGTCTAACCCGGTGTGACAGGCTCACACACAGCAACGTAACAGGAGGGAGTGGAGAAGGGCTGGCCTGTGCTCAGATAATCAAAGGGGGCGTTGCATGTGGGGATGGATGGGAAGCGACAGGCTCAGAGTTGAACGAGTATGCGGCCCAGCGTGTGGTTGCTGTCCTGACCAGCAAGGGACTGTACTAGACAGGAACATGCTGTGACCTCTCACCTCATTCAGGGGGAGAGGATGGCTCACGAAAGGAGGGGCTAATAAAATGCTTATTCCCCTTTTTTGTTTTTATGTTGGCAGCCCAATTTCATTTGTAATGTGGTAGATTTATTGGAATGACTCATGTTTTAGTGCTGCCGATCAATCAAGATGAAAAGATTTATGATTCAGTTCAATGACATTAGCTACTGTGTGAATATCATGCGGATGTTGTCGTGATTCAATTATAATAAAGAATTACACTGACTGTTTTGCCTATATGTCTTTCGGATAACACCGATGATGAATTGTGGCACACAGAAGACTTCATGGTTGATGTAATTAGTCACCGACAGTTCTTATATCAAATAACACCCATGACCAAGATTGTATTTTTAATATTATTGACTGACATGAACACAATATAGGGTAACACATTTGCGTTGGATGTATTGTGGAGAGTAAATGGGTCGAAATTCCTCAAAAGGCTTTTATATATTTGTTTACAAGGGCTTTCCTGCTGTTGAAATGTGCTAAAATGCCCTCAGAAAACCTTGAGAATCTGTACAAATGGGATAAATTAAAACACCATGTGTGTCAGTACATGAACCCCCGCACGCAGGGCCCATTAACTTTGTCCACATGTTCTCTGGGGTTCTGTTATTATCCAGAGCAGTTCACTAATACAAACATCACTGCTCACACATATTTGCACTTAACATTTTCTACTTCACGGTACAATAAATACACTATATAAACAATTTTATTTGCATCAATTTTATTTGCAGGAGGTAGAGCGGGACGTCTACTAATCACAGGATTGGCTGATCGATCCCTGGCTCCTCCTGTCCGCATGTCAAAGTGATGAATCGACTGAACCAAGATGAACCAAGCGCGTTGTCCATTAAGGTATAAAAGCGCTATATAAGTACATTTACTATAATGCTACATGGAATTTCAACAGGGATCCATCAATCACCATCCGTTTGAACTGCCTTCCAAACACAGCTCACAGGGTGATTACAATTCATGGAATTGATACAAAATGAATAATTCAAAATCATACAACTTAAGATATAAAAATCCAGACAGACAAAGCATCTGTAAGCAGAATGTGAAATGTTTCCCTCCCACCACCCCCCGCCCACCCCAAATAAACCAATTTTCAATGTCAGCAAAGTGTTTGGGAATCCTATTCAACTCTGTTTTGTTGGGTTTTTTTCCTCCCGGGATCACAGCAGTTTCCCAGAAGTCTGTCTGTGCTGATGGGATGAACCGGGAAGGGGCCCCTCCCCAGATCAAACGTGACCCTTGACCCACCAATACACCACTCTGCATTGTCTTGGTGACGGCCCCCCTCATTCGAGTCACTCTCACTGGCCCCCATATTGGTTCAGTGTCATCAACTTGCATTAGACCAGAGTAGAGTGGTCCAACAGAAAGGGGCAAAGGGCGCTGGCAACTTCACAGCGGAGCACGCGTCACCAGGCGTCCCAGAATAAGCCGGGGGTAGGCATTAAGAATGAATGAACACAGTAAATGAAATGGGAGGTATACTGAACCATTGTTACACAGGACAAAGATTTACCTTTATGGAAAGAGCTTTGAACTCCTGACACAGACGGTAAAAAGAGGTCAGCAGAGGGCCCCTGACCACTTAAAATAACAAGGATATTGCTCAGTGGTTTGTGCGTTTTCATTCAGGAAAAACACCCCGTTGGATAGACTGGGGGGGAGTGCTGCGTGATAAGCTATTTGCCAGGCTTCTCTTTTTAAATCTTTTAGAAGAATTCAAAAGGTAAAAACTAAATAATATAGGACACTTCCTTAACCACGAACACACTGTAATTACCATAAAGCAGGAGTTGGTAATCTTGAGTTAAATACTTCCTTATAAGGCTTAGCAGCAGGTTGGCATGTTGTAAGCAGCGAGGGTATTGATGTAATGAATGTTATTAGAGGTTGGTACATGCATCAGTTATCTCTCTTTCTGACTTTTTTGGAAAACAAGCAAGTTTATTTTTTTCCTTTTCTTGCAGAGGCCTGCTCACTGCATGTGACAAAAATGTTGGCAACAATTTAGATCATGGCCCGCAACGTGCAGCATAAATCTTCCACATTTACAGTGTAAATGATGTAATAACTGTGTACCAGCACATTACATACATGTAGGTACAGATGAACAAGATGTGAGGGGGGAATAAGGGGATCACAATCTGGGAACTTATAAAAGTGCAACATTTACACTGTAGGTATTTTTTTTTGCTATTCTGATATTACAGTGTACTTGAGCGTGAGCATCCCTGAGAGCCACACACAGGTTATATACAAGCGTCGACTGTCTTCTGTTGTTGAGGGAAGTTGAGTTTTGTATAGCCATTGCCTGTGGTTTTGGCATTATGTCGACGTGTAAATTGTTTAAAGTTAGTTTATCGTTAGAAAAGACGTGCTGACTTTATGAAATGACCCAACCATGTAGTTTGTGATCATTTTGAAATAAATCCTAGGAACCCGTTAGTAAAAAATAACTCTAGTATAAATACATTTTGAAATTCCTAAAAATAGTTTCCTTACTTCACATCTAATTTCTACATGTATGTATTGGTACATACTGTAATTGTACACAGTTAGTTCAACAAATGAAACTGAATTGGGAGTAGTTACGCTGTATGTTGCGGGCTGTAATCTAAAGCGTTTCCAAAATATATTGTTCAAATAAGAATGAAAAAAGCCTTTGATAGTACCTCTACTTCACTTTAATCGTAACCTTTTCTGGAAATGAACAGAAATCCAACAAATCCATAAAAAAAATTAAATATTGACATAACATTATAATAAAGTAACAATAAATACAAGTAATTACAGAAATATACAGAAATCTTCTTGAAACACAAACTAATACTGCCATTTGTGAATAAGAGACATACAAAATGCTTATTTCAAGAGCCTGTTGATGTGGTGTGTGATCCGTACTGCTATTTGCACCAAGACGTTGACCACAAGGGGTCAAACTGATAAGAATGAAAAATTAAAAAGGAATAATGGGAAGTGCTGTGTTAATACTATGTTCTCTGATTTAACCTAGATTTGACGCTGCCTTACAATCACACATGTGGGAGTCATTACAAGCGATAGTTCTCATTAGTAAAAGATGTGTGGTAAAAAAATGTTCTCACTGCTGTGTTAACAGGCCCTTAAAATAAGGTGTGATGTCAGTACAGACATTTATGACCAGGAGGAGTCAACTGGGTGGGCTGCAGGCAAAAGTTGCCCCTAACCACAGATTCTGGATCAGTCTTCACTGTCCTCAACGGGATGGTAGGTATTACAAGGTGGGAGATAACACACACCATGGATCTGTGTTTAGGACCATCAACTGCACTGGGTAGCCGCAACAACTCAAGCTTAATCTTAGCCAGCCAAAATCCCTCCAGTGCAAGGGAGAGAAAGATACGGCAGGGGGGCAATCATAACAGAGACTGAGGTAGACACATTAGGTTGGCTCAGAGTAAGAGCTCTGGATACAAAACACTATTAACTTCCCCTGTGGTCACAGGTATCACGTGTTCAAAGTACGACATTTTAACAGCCCATTCTCTTTAAGTTGTTTGATGGACATATGAAGACAATTCAACATTATTTCATCAAATCTGTGATACACTTTGCATTTAGCTGACTCAACCCACTAACTGCTCATGGAAAGAAATAAAAAGTACAGAAAAGGCAGCATCAGAAAGCAACGTGCCACCATAAACACCTAACCGACCAAAACTGTGATGGTTCCTTTTTGATGTTTATATCTTATGTCTACCTTGTTTGGCCAAAGCGCCGCTGTAGTGTAGGTTATCATTGTTTAATGGCTAGTTGAGTTGTGTTTTGTTCCAAATGAGGTATTGTTGAGCATAGCATATTTAACAACTCCAAGTACTTACTGTACAAAGAAAACATTAACTAACACAATATAAATACACTCATATCAAGCACCTTTGGAGCAGAGAGCTTTAAACCTATTGTTTTGGCCACACTAAGGAAATCTGGGTCAAAACCCTCTGCCAAACTGGAATACAATGGCTATTAGTACTAATTACCACAAACCCAGTGAGACATTTTATTTTACAGTGCTAGTACAGCTGCTGTTGCTGGTGTTTACTACTGATACTGGACGTTTCAGGAACTTTTGAGTCAACATATTCATGCGTCAAAGTCATTTTGGGGCAACACCACTGTTTGTTTCAGAGCAGAGGATAAATACATAAACTGTAAAATAAAGTGTCTAAATAAGATTAGTAACTTCTCTAAAAAACCACATGTGCCTTGAGACAAATTGAATTCTTGATACAATAGCCATTTCAAAAGATGTATATAGTACAAAGATGTATATATATAGTACACAGCCCAAATACAATCCTATGTAAATTGGTGCTTTTAAAGTTCATAACAGAACATCGACTACATTATGTAGCACCACATATTTGGAGATTATGGGCCATTCTTTGGATAATAAAAGAACAAGGCATCGTACTGTATATTCCTGATATACAAAAACATTCATCAGTATTTGCATATGAACAAAGATTGGCTAAATGTGCGAATACAAAGAGCTAAGACACAAAATAAATCACTTTTAAAAGTTAATGCTATATACAAAAGATAAAAAGGAAAAAAATATCTTAATAAATTATCTTAAAAACAATATTTTACAAAACTAACTTTGATTGTGATACAAAGTGATCCTGAATTTTTCAAATACTAATACAAGGCTCAACAACAGTTTTATGGTAACTAGGACTGACACAAATGTTCTTGTGGTCACAGCTGTCACTGAAGTATTTTTGACAGTACTTTTTTGGCATATTGCAAGTGAGCGTATCTTTGCCATTAAAGCGCAACAGAAATTAACTTTCTGAATGTCTTGAGGAAACGTTGACGAATCGCAGGCACCAGAGAGGGAGCAGGAAGTGGAGGAGGTTTAAAGTAGAAGAGAAGCGGAGTGGAATTTCTCTGGTGCAAGAGCACCAAAGTCAAAGCCCCTTTAAGACCGTTTGTGAAAGACTAAGACGACAGGTATTTGAAAAAAATTGTGAGGTTGAAAAACAAGGTGTAGAGTATTTTTTATGAGCGTACCGAGCTCCATGGGTCTGTGCTCCAGTGGGGGCTAGACGGGCACGGCTGAGTATTGCACTGCTCTCGATCTGGTGGCTTGTCATGGATCTCGCAGCTCAGATCATTGAAACGCTCGCCGTTTGGACGCTGACACACCACCAGCCTCGTCTTTATCCCACCTCCACATGGCTTGGTGCACTGAGGGAAGCAGGAGGAGATGTTGTGTTTTACAGATAAGTATGGCTAAAAGGTTTTCGAGTGCAAAGAAAAAACTAGGGCCATTCTTTCTACGTGAAAATAGATTTGTGAGGTGAGCCTTAGCTGGGATCGAATGCATTTTCAAAACCTCAACACTAAGCAACTTTTGCATCAGTCAAAGTATTTATTCAAACACAAATGAGCGTTTTAAATGTTTTCTCTAAGCTACACCAGTATCTTTCGGAGAGCCATGGTAAACTGTATCCTGATGTAAACAATCAGTAAAGTGGCGTCTATCTTACCTCTCCCCAGTTGCCATAGATCCACTGTGGACACGTTCCTGACTCACAGGATCGTTGCTCGTTGGGCTGGCTGCGATCCTCACAGCTGTCGGCAGGGTAGCCGTTCTCATCCTGGCACACTACTACACGCCGCTGGAAACCTCCTGCACATGTGCTGGAGCACTGTTGTACAGAGGGTTAAGAGGGCACACTGTCAAATAGATGGTTCTCAAACATGTTCAGTGTATAGGTGTAAATAAGTCTCTGTATACTGTATGTTAATTACATTTCCTTCAAACACAACGACGTACAAACACACACTTAAGTATAACACACAGCTGCAAAGATCAATGAGCTCTATGAGGTATATAATGTGTGTGCACAAAGCCCCCACTAAGAGATATCTCATGTCAAATGACTGACCACGTCTGCTGCTATATTAAAATACATATCCTCAGGACAGAGGCAGGAAGATTCACCAGAAATAGCCTAAATCACTTCCTAGAATTATTTAAAGGTCTAAAGTTATTTTAGGACAGAGATTATCACTAACACAGTTTCTTTTTTAAACGGCTGAACAATACAAAGCTAGAGATCCATTGGGGGGACAGCCCATGGCTCTTGGGTCACGCTATCCTGCCGTGTTGCATCACAATGGCTAAGGTCTTGTCTGATGCGTCATGTTTGCTGTATCTATCTTCTCTTCTAACTCTCGGCAAGAGAATAAAATGAATAAGAGTATTTTCCAAAATATCCAACTATTCCTTGAATCCTGCGTAGACGCAACATTGGTTCAAACAATAGAGGGCTACATGTCTACATGTCTCATTTTCCCACTTGCTAAAATGTTCTCTTGACTTCTATTGTTCGAGCTTGACCACTGTGATGTGATGCTGCTGTGTGGAAGATTAGCCTTACCGCGCCCCAGGGTCCAGTCCGCCATTGGTGGGATTGGCTGCGGGGCAGGTTGTTCCTGGTGCTTGCATTTGGTGAGGACGGGAAAGGTCGGGACTCACTGGAGCGGGACGGGCATTGAGACATAGCACAGTCCTGCTCTGTGGTAGGACGATCGTCTAGGTCACACTCATTAGTGTTCACCTCTTGGTCACTGAAGTTGACACACAGTACCTGCCGTGTCGTCTTCCCCTGGCCACACGTTACTGAGCACTGAATAAAGGGATAAGTCATGAGTATAAATGCATGTGCATCTAGACATACAAAACATTCACACTTGAAGAAATCGTCATTATTAGATAGTGTGAGGGAGGGGAAAAAGATTAGCCATTCATAACGACTTGCTATTGTTATGAATCCCTCAAAATGGGACCAGAACTGAGTCTTTAACCTGTGTTTTACAGAGGTTGGACAACATTGAAATAAAAAGGTGACCATGGATTACTATAATAACTATGGTGTTATGATAAGATTACCATGATCACTAGGCGTGTCATCTATAACTTCAGAGGGATTGAGTGAGTAATTAAATATCTTCAGAATGCCACCACCATGCATGGGCAGAATACTCTGCTAAATGTAGCTATGCCTCTATAGAAAGTGATGTGTTTGGCTGAAAAAGTAAAAGTAAGAAAGCCTGTCTGTCTTTCTTTCTTCATCCTTCCCAGATATTGAAAGATCTTACAAAAGAAACACGACACAAAATTTGTGACCACAGGTGACACTCGACTGGGAAATGAAGAGCTTCAGCTTCATGCTCAGATCCCTTTTCCCTGTGATGGTCCCGAACAATGTCTGAAGGACTGTGGCTGCTGCATACATCTGACTGTAGATCTGCAACATACTTAAATCCTCTCACAGGGGGGCAGCAACTAACTCCCAATGTATTAAAGATGGCATGAAGCACATGGCCACGGCTCTGACCCTGGCTGACAATGCATTGTCTCCTTAAAAGGACCCAAGTACACATAGCTTTCTTTTGAAGGCAAATCTTCTGCCAAGCACTAATGACGTCTCACGCAGTTCTTCCCTTGCAGAGTTCACTTTCTGTCTCACATAAAGTGATGTATTATACTTGTGCAACAGCTGTCTACTTATGCAAACCTCACCTGGGATTACACTGTCCAGAGGTTTGTACTGCTTTGTCACACTGTTATGGATTTCACAACTAAATAAATAACTGTTGGATAACTTACTGTACAAGCCAACAGAGCGATAACAATACTCTGTCATACTGGAGTGTTCTGTCACTGCACGAAAAACAAGGCAATTTTGCTTTGGATTATTAAATTGTGTGTGTGTGCGTGTGCGTGTGCGTGTGTGTGTGTGTGTGTGTGTGTGTGTGCGCGTGTGTGTGTGTGGTTGGGATAGGCCTCTTTTTTGGTCTTGGGATGAACTGTTTCCTTTTGGGGGGTCAATGAGTATATTTGGCTTGGTGGTACATGTGTGAGTGTGTGTGTGTGTGTATGGTGACCAGACCTGCAGTCTGGCTGTACTGTATCACCAGGACTGATGAGAAACATCTGTAAACAAGAGTGGAACCCCTCACTGCAGCCCCTTGCATCTCCCAGATCCAGAAACTTTTGCCTCACTCCAAATCTCACTCACTTACACACACACACAGAGAAACAGACACACAGACAGACAGACAGACAGACAGACAGACACACACACACACACACACACACACACACACACACACACACACACACACACACACACACACACACACACACACACACACACACACACACACACACACACACACACACACACACACACACACACACACACACCTTCTCTAGCCTTATTCCAGCCCTCGATACACACTTGCCTTCCAGATGCCATCCTCTCTCCACATCTTTGCTGACACAAATATCTACATAGCGTGTGGACACACTAATTGTCAGTGTAGATGAAAAATAATGTAGAGTATACTGAAGTTAATAAACCATGCAGGAAGAAAAACATCTGGATGGCAATAGTGACAGCCCACAATTGAAGTTAATCAACAATGCTGTATGTCAGTATAATAAGATGCAGACCTGAGGGGAAATTATTTTTGATTCAACAGGAAAACTCTTTTCCAAATTTCCACTTATTTGAAACTGTCCCCTACATATTGGGTGAGCTTGTATACATGTAGGTGCAGCAACTTTAAATTGTAATTGAAACAACGTGTAACTGGGTCAGATACAGCTGAATAAAAGAGGACGGGTGTTTTTCTTACCGCTGTCCATTCAAGTACTTTCCACTGTCCACAGGCCACTACTGAGCACATTTCTCTGGCAGGGGGTTTTGGTAGGTGGGCGCACTCCGCCTCCTCTGCCACACCACCTTGGTTGTCACGGCAACTCACATAGCGCATACGTGTCCCTTTGCCACAGCTGGCACTACACTGTTGTGCAGAGGAGAAAGGTTAAGAAGCTGGAAACAAACAAAAAGACAAACAAATTGAAGATGTGGCAGGACTACCAACCTGGGTCCAGGAACCAAACCGCCACTGTGTTTTGTGGCCCTGATTGGAGGGGACTTTAGTCCCTGGGGGATCAGGGTGGCTGCTGGGACACTGGGCCAGTTCACAGTCCTGTGGAAGGGAGGACACATACACCCATTCATGCAGTGATTAACAAAATGAATATACTGTAACAACATGTGTCCCCGACCACAAAATACCATGAATATCAGAGATAGCTCCTCTGACATGGGACAGTCATTGACAACTTAAACTTTATTTCTTCTGCTCTTTTTGAGAATATTTGTGTTTCTCATCAACCCTTTCCCCCCACCTTACCAAAATAACATTTAGAGGGTCCGCCCCGTCAGTTAAAACTATGGATTGTGGCAGTAAGCCACTCAGCATAAAGCCCTGATCCCTGTCATAACAGGTCATAGTGGAGTGGTGTTCAGGGCTCCAATGCCTATGCTGGCGTGGTTGTAAACTCCACCCCTAATCCACTCCCTTGTCCCTCACCTTCCGCCCTATGCTCTTACCCAGCCCCCCCCCCCCTCCATGCCCTCTGGTGCCCTCTGACCCCCAGTTTCTAGGAATGAGGGCCTTAATCATGTTGCAATGGCTTTGAGCAGGCTCCACATTCCACACTCTGCCTCCTGACGGAAGCAAATAGTCCTCATGGAACCGTTTAAAGTAGCTCTACGCACACTTCATGTCAGAATCACATTTTACACGCATAAACAGATATGTGTGGAAGCATCGAGCAAAGCATCTCTTGCCTCCACCATTCTCCTCCTTGTACTCAGACCTCCATCCATCTATCTATCTATTCTTCTTTTTCTAAGCCCTGCCTGGTGGCTGCCTGGTGGGAATGGCGGCTGGTGGCCCACTTCATGGCTGGCTGGTTAGAATCACAACGAGGTGGGGCGACTGCTTCAGGGTCACTGGCTCTGTCGGCCCAGGCACCGGAATTAAGAGCTGCTGCGACTAGAGGGGGGCCTCATACTGAGTCTGCATGCTCAGCCCTCTGAAATGGGTTTACGCCCCACGCTGACCAAACAAAACTCTAGTTCAGCTCAAAATAGGTTCCTTTGGTGTTTCTGTCTCTCTTTGTGTGTGTGGAACACTTAATAAACAGATGCACAAGCAGATTTAGACAACAAAGTAAACCTGAGCACGTTGTCCGTCTGCATTAGCAGTGGTAGAGGATATAGGAGCAACATATTTTAAACTGTGTCATCACTTTTCAACTAGCCGGCTTTAAATATTAGTAATTAGTCATTTGATAAAGAACATCCATTAAATGTAACTTAAATACTTCTGTGAATTATGATTGATTTAGGCCTCAAGAAGTGTCCAGCTGTCACAACTAAGGGATGTTTTGAGGTGAAGGCAAGACTCAAACTCACTTATACAAACTTACAAGAGAGACAAACATGTCCTCTGCCAGACTTTAGTGTTACATAATAAGGGAATTCTGAAGAATAACATGTAAGGTTATCCTAAAACATTCAGAGTTGTGTGTCTCTATGTGGGGAAAGTGACGCCGGTATAACCTCCCCCTCTGGCTTTCCCTCTAGACCAGACTAGATCAGACAACATAGCTTTATTGAGACCAGGTGGAAATGAAATGTGTGTGTCTGTGCGTGTGTTTTGAGTGTCAGTGTGCATGATGTGAATGCTTCCTTCTCTAGAGAGACTAAACTGTGGAACAACGTTGCTCTCACAGCGAGGGAGAGATAAAGAGATTGTGGGCAGTTGAGAGAAGTAAAAGAAAGATGTTAAAGAGGGTAAAAAGATGCAAGGAAGGGAAGAAGAGAATGCCTTACCTGGGTGTCAGTGGGTCGGGTGGCAGCATTACATTCAGTGTCATCCATGACAGCACCATAAGAGCCAACCACACACTTCACAGCTCGCATCTGGTAGCCTGGCCCACAAGAGGTAGTGCACTGGGTTCAAAGAGGGGAAAAAAGGAGTGGTGGGGGAACATTAGCAACAGTAAGCCAAAGGAGAAAACTGAGAAAGAGGCAAGAAAGGCAAGCAAAAAACAGACAGTTCATCTGAGCCAAAAAACAACTCCCACACACAAACAAATCAAAACACTGTAAACCGCAGCAAATAAAAAGGCTTATATTACCGATCCACTCCTCTGACAAACATCTTAAGATTGAGACTTGCAGTGGACAAGAGTCTCAAAGATAAAATACATGAGGAGCCTTTGCTCATATACATTGCACTTGTCTTTTTTTCCACTGTAGCCAAGTCAGAGGGTACTACCCCACGCTTTCTTCTGCCTCACTGCCTCCAATGAAACAGGGTCAAACTTGTTTGGCGGCACCTTCAACTACCATTTGACAACGCTTCATTAAACAGCTTCAAATATACCTTAACGTGCGCACATCCTCTGATGGGGGGCACAAAAATATCTCAAATTTTTGGGTGTTCAGTTCTCTGTGCACACACACAAATGAGACTGAGCCTGCACACACAGACACTATATACTGTATGCATAACCCTATATAATGCTTTTATAGAAGAACACGCCTACCCACATCATCCGCAGCTTTTGTATATTTATTTTGGCAGGATGTGCTCTGTGTCTAAACAGGCGAGAGAAAAGGGGACAGTGCTAAATGACAAGCTTAGCTTATCCGTGTCCTCCCCTTGGTTTACATCTGGGGAGAATTCCTCAGAGAAGCAACAGTAAGATCAAGATATGAGACTCATATCAAGCACATATGTACTGTGTGCAGTATAGTATTTTATGATTCAGATTATTTTATTCCATGGAGGTCAATGGGCCAAACAGTACTCTATGGTGCAATTTCCAATCATGAACCAAACAGAGTGATCTGCTGTTTCGGAATATAAATTGGTTATTTAGCATCACGTACTAATTAGTTATACCCGTGAATTTCAATCAGCTGTACCCTTGCAACAGTACATTACTTCCTTCCCCACAAATGTTTTTTTAAAACACAAATTATCCCTTTTTGACAACTTTGAACAAGGAATATACACTGTTAACACTCACCTGTCCCCAGGGTCCGACCTGCCAAGAGGCACATTCTTGTTGCTGGCACATCTGCACCGACTCAGGTTTAGATGGGCCACAAAGGCGGTCGTCTAAACGGTCCTCACCAAACTGACACCACGTCTGACGGTGCTTATAGCCTTTCCCACATGTAACAAGGCACTGAAAGGAAAATATTTCTGGTTTTAGGGAGAGATATGTACCCTAGCACTGGTTGTTACCAGCCATTGAGCCTGCTGGAATTCCATTTCATGACAGAGGAAGATCACTTGGTGTAGTGGAAAGCAGGATATGCAGATTACAAAATAAATAGCGGTTGGACCAAAAGACAGGGCCAGAGTGTCTATTTATGTGTGAGTACAGTGCATATGTATACAGTGCAGTGTAGGTGTTTGTATTTATCAGCACCACATGGGAGATCTGAAATATTCCTGGAATGCAGCCCAAAGCTTTGCAAGCGCCTCGCTCTACAATGTGTAAACTGTACAGCAGTTAAGTACAATCTTACCATGCAATCAGCGATTTCCCAACACTCACTATAGTGGAAGGAGGGGAGTAACTCTCCCGAAGCAGAGACACGCACAACCAACACTGGGATTTTACATTTGACCCAAATCACTGTTGGCTTAAAACTACATTATTTATACTATTTCTCTTTACAGCTTCATAAACACCAGGAGGTCTTCCTCACAGATAAATGTGTATGCACAAGCCTCGTGTAACTTTATGCCTTAACAAAAACTCACAAATGATAAAGTCATTATTCCTCTCAAGACATTTTTTCTATGCATTTGATTGGAAATTAAGGAAGGAATATTTGCATGTAAACATTAGGTGTATTTGTTATCATCGCCTCAATCTACTACATGCGACCACTAAATATCGGACTGGTCTTCCTCTAAGGGCAAAAAGAATACAATAAGAGATGAACTGACCTCAGACCAGTCGGCAGTCTTCCATTGTGGACAGAGGAATTCATTGCAGGGTTGGACGGTCATCTTGTCCCTTTGACTGCATTTGCTCTCATCGCCGCCAGCCTCGGCTGCCTTTCGACACACTGCCCCTCGACGACGGGTGCCCCCACCACAGCTCTTGGAGCACTGCAGTACACACGTTTGAACATCAGCTTGTGTAAACACATAAACACAACCCGTGAGAGACTTTGACAAACATCTGGATTATGCTCTCACACAAACCACCACGCGTCCTACAACAATCTTACCTCTGTCCAAGGCGAGTACTCCCAGCCACCCGGGTTACAGTCTCCATGGCAACTTTCCTTGTCGTCAGGTTTGTGCTGACCGTTACAGTAGCGGTCATCAACCTTCTGGGTTTTACCATCTGCACGGCTGATTTTGGCACAGTATATTTCTAGGGTACGATATCCCAGGCCGCACTGAGCTGTGCACTCACTCTTTCGAGCCACATGCCACCTGCATCGAGGGTGATGGGGACAATCCTTGTCAGTATTTCTAAATGACCAAGTGAAGAAATAATTATTGATTGGTTCATTTTAAAGGCTGGTTGAACTGGTTATACAAACCTGAGTTCACATTCAGTGTTACAGGGCTCAGTGATGACAGCAGGTCTAGCTGTACCGTGACACCTCTGGTCTGACACCACCACCCTGTCGGACTCTCTGCTACAGAGAATCTTCCGCTTGCGCTCTCCTATGAAGACATAATGACACTGATCAGTTTGGACAGCAGTTATATTTAAAAAGTCAAAAGTTTTTCTTAGAATTCTTGAGCACCAAAACAAATGTTGAAATACTGAACCCATGACAGTAATTGCTGTGTTGCATCCACCGTTACAGATATTTAAAAATGAATTGGTATATTTATGCTTTTAAATAAATAACTGATTTTGGTCCCTTGGCATGTTGTAAATATGCAAAGATTCATGACTTGAGTTACAATCTAGGGTTTAATAACTTCATCCTCAAATGAAACTCCACTACCTGACCTCAGCTTCTGTACGATCCTGCAAGAAGTTGTCTGAGTTGAAGATACAGCTTGCTGAAGTACAATATAGATCATCATTGGATCGCAATGACTACCAGCAGCAATGTCGGTGTGCTTCAGCCTGGCTCTTGCCTTGACATCCCTGCATTGAATCACAGTGCACCAACTGTACAGGAGAGAGATTTAAACCTCATGTGGCTGCAGGAAATAAATTCTCTATCAATACCTCATGTTACCAAGTTTTGCAGCTCAGTGCTATGAAAGCTTTGTGTAACGCAGACTGCCAGAAAAGCCGAATATAGGTGCTGAGGGCATTACATGTTTGCCGTTTATCTTACTGTGTGAACTCATTGGTTTCTCTTTGGAATTTACTGTTCAAGTTCAAGCAGAGCAGTGTCAAAAGTACAGAAAGAAATTCTCATACAAAGTGTTTGAGTCATAACAGGTTTTAGAGTTTACCTGCAATCCGCCTCTGCACGCCCACATACTCCGACATATCAAGGGTCATGTCAAAGAAGGTAATGTGACACAGCACACTATGAGGTCTAACTTTAATCACTTGTTCCAAACCTATATGTCTCGCATGAAGCTGTCAAGTTTAGCCAGACAATCCTCTCTCCTATGTCACCGGCTCAGCAGTTCCCACGTCTCTTCTCTCCATCCCATCTCCTCTTGACTCTCACAACTCTATTTATCATTGACCACTCCCATCACCCCACTGTGCCAACCCCTTGTGCCTCCCCCTCACCTTTGCACAGGCGGCTGCACTCCTGCCAGGGCCCATAGGCATCCCAGAAGAACTGCTGAGGTTTGTCTTCTATGGGGATGTTAAATGAGTACCTGACATCTGGGTTGTAAAGGTTCCCCACAGACAGCACCTGGGGAAAATGCAGGCAATGTGCAATGCATTATAATACAATACGATTATAAGTTTTAAACATCATAGATTTTCCACATCTTCTTAAGTAAAAGTAAAAACTTTTAGAGGTCAAGCCTGTAGAAGCATTTACGTTCCTGCATTTAAAATATATTTTAAGTTTCACTCATGCCACTGCTTCTAAATTAGACTAGCGTTGTATCTCCTGCATGGCATACTAAGCCATCCGGATAAGTACAATTTACCTGGACAATGATCTCCTCCTCGATGCGCTCAGTACAGTTGATCCTCTCAATGACATGGTCAGAGCCGCTGTACTCGATGACGGCATTTCCTACTTTGATTTCCCTTTTGAACATGCTGACCACAAACTCTCCATTAAGCAGGAACTCTCCACGGCTATTTGATATGGCTGCAGAGAGAGAGAAAAACACTTACTGTGTTTGATCCCACTGAGACAGAGAGACAGAATGAGCGGTATTCGATGTGAAATGTTTTGTGAAAATGGTTGCTTATTATGAGACTAACAAGCTAAAGTAAACGAAGCAATAGCTAGTGTTTGCATGTGACAGTGCAGCTTAGGCACATGCAGTAGGCAGCAGTAAAGTCTTATTGGGGTAAAATAATCCTCTGTTCCTGGAGAAGTCCCATCCAGGGGTATCCTGTTCTGTTCATCAGCCAGTCTGCTGCACTCATTCACCCTAATGCGATTATGGAGCTAATTTCCTGCCTTTACTTTCCTCGCCATTTCACACATTACCCTAATATGACCGTGGAGAGCGGCCCTCATTCTGGAAAAATTGCTTCCACTTTGGGCCCCTAATGACTGTGCCCATACACAAACACATATATATGTACATACACACACACACACACACACACACACACACACACACACACACACACACACACACACACACACACACACACACACACACACATACACACACACAGAGAAACAGACACACACAGAGACAAACAGACAGACAGACAGACAGACAGACATACAGACAGACACACACACACACACACACACACACACACACACTGTGTAACTGAAAAACTATGTTCAGAAGTTTATACACAAAGAATAAAATAATCCGCAATATGCAAACATGCGCCCTACACAGAGTACAGACACACCTTAGTTGACCTCGCAGGAATGGTAGCCACAGGGCAATCTGAACTCAAGTATAAGCACGTTCGTGCCAACAAGACATGTACACTAATAGCTGAAAAAGCAGCCATATCCAAACAGACAGGCATATGGTAGAGAAAGACACACATCGACAGAATCAAAGAAAATACACACCTGCACACACACACAAGATACACGCCTATAAACCAACTGACCTTGCTGGAATGGTACCCAAAGGCCTAGTTCTGGCTCATTAATGTGTTAGCATGCACACTACATGCCAGCTCCTTGGGTTTGTAGTACATTGACTTTACACTAAAAGCTGAACATCATTCACATAGACAGGCAAGCAGAGACAAAACATGATAGCATTATACAGCATATTGCTTTAGAAATTATTTATGGAAATATGGAAATACAATAAAAACATAAACAGCAGTTTCTTTTAAACAAAGTGTTGGATGTCTTACCGAGGTAGTTGTCATCCTCCGGTTTCCCTGAGTAGCTGTGTTGACGCACATCTACATTTGTTGCACCACTGGGTATTCGCACTACTTCATTATAGCCTGCAATTAGCATGAGCATTATGTTTAGATCATTAGGACACTCTAGTTCTGTGCCTATGCTAACAAGTGAGACCCACTCTCCGTGACAACTAATGTAAATATGTGTTAAAGCAATATAACAAGAGCTGCTGTCTTTTATACTTGATGAAAGAAAAATCATCGTGTAATAAGAGAGGCTATAGCTCACCATAGTGGACGATGTTGAAGGTGCCTGCCACAGTTTTGCAGGAAGAGTTGTCACCGCCGCACACGCCACACTTGTCCCTCCTGGCTTTAGAGTTCAATACATGGTCACAGCCTGCTTGCTGCTCAGTAAAGAGGTAGAAAGGCGGGATATTGAAATGACAAAATAAGACAATGCCAGGAGTCATTTAGATGATAATAGTAGGAAAGGGACAAAAAGAGGGAAAAGTTTGAAAAGCATGAGAGCAGATCAGATGAAGGATAAACGGGAGATAGAGACAACATTATATGACAATGCGCTGATAGACTGCAAAAACAGAAAAGTCACACTGATTTTTAAACAAAGTAAAAAGACTTTAGCTAACACTCTTACATTACTCTCACACTGTTACAGTTGCTTGGAAAAAGTTCAACAATGTAATATTAACGTGTCAGATAAATGGCCTTCTACTTGTTCGTAATACTGATTATGAAAGAAACATTTAAACCCAGTGAAAGTCTTGAGTTATAGCCATATCACTGATCACCATCTTAAATTCATTTCTCACCACACTAGAAATGGTTAGTAGAAGTAGTAAATGTTTTATTGCAGATTAAGAACAGCATGAATCAAAATCACCTTGCTCGCGCCAGGAAGGTAATTTACTGAACCACAACCAAACCAAAACACTGAGTGTGGTTTCCAGTTTACACAGAGCAAGAGGTGTTTGATGTGTATGGTATGTTAGTGATCACGTTTTCAAACAAAACATCTATCTGTCACAGATTTGACACAATAAACACAGTCTGGTTTGGCAATGGATTTAAATGCTATTTTGAAAAAAGTCTCACCCTGCACAGGCCCTGGACACAGATGTCGTTGGTATCCGGTCCGCACGGCGTTCCATCAATGACCCTGTCCCTGAGCTGATAGTAGGCCGTGCTGCCTGCAACCCTGCAGAATAGCTTACACCTGTCCTTCATCAGGACTAAAAGGAAGCAAGACAGAGACAAACACTTAATACAAATAAATATTAATGTTAACATTACATTATGTGTCTATTGTGCGCAGGTGAAACAGGGTTGCCAAAAGGTGCAATCAGGATGCCAGTGAGTGAAATAAGGATTCTCACTTCCGCTGTACTTGGGTACCCAGCGAACATTTGGAGGTAGACCGTTGATGTTGAAGTGCCTGCCATCGAAAGCCGCACATTGTTCCTCCCTGAAGTCCTTCTTCTGCTTGGAGCAGGGCTCAGAATTACAGGAACGAAACTTCATTCTGCGACCCACACAATACATTCCTCCATTCCTGGGCCTGGAAGAAATATTGAGGAAGAGAATGGACCAAATGTTTTCAGTTTTATTTCTCCTCTCTGCCCATTCTCCACTGCACCACATCGCTCACCTTCACACACCTAGAGTATGCCACTGGTATTGTTTTCAGGTTGAAACTCATTCTCGTCATGCCTCATTATTTTCTATCTGTCCATTAAACTTGGATGAAAGGCAACATTCAAAGACATTCACTCGAGTGATCCCTTTATTTACCGGGAAACAACCCTTTAAGATGTGCCATTCAGAGGGCCTGACTTGATGAACACTAGCTATGAAAAGAATTCCCCTAAGGAGGCTTGATCTATGGAACATTGACTTTGGCAGCTATGATGGAGAAAAGGTCCACGCATACATGACTACAAAGAGAGGGACTGCTCACACAGGTCGGTTGCATTCGCGAACAGCAATCTTGATGCCCCCGCCGCATGTCCGAGAACAGGTACCAAAAGGGCTCCAAACTCCCCATGCCCCCTCCACAGGTGCGGTGTCATCCTCTTTGGCTATACATATGCCGTGTTTGCAGTACTGTAATGACAGAGAAACAGAAAAGATGAATAAAGAGAGAAAGAATAGGAGCAGAGGGAGTGAATGGGGTAAGCAAAAGAAAAAATAAGAGTACGACAAAAGGTCCAAGAGGGAAAAGAAACAGACAGAGTGAGCATATGACATCTTATCCATGGAGCTGGCAACACTTCTATCTGCTCTCCCGTGCTTTGATGCTAATCTGGGAGAAATTACACAGTGAAGCAAATGGAAAAAATCTAAACTAAAAAAGGCATTTCTGGCTGGACAGAAGACAAGAAAATGTCACGCAAATAGTCAATAAATATATCTCAGCTCATAACAGCAGGATGATCTTACACTGTTCAACAAACAGACTCCAGCTTAAGTGTTTAGTCTGGCGACTGCATTGCATGGGATGAGAGGTTGGTGTAAACATGAAAAGGTTTAAACATGTGTATGGGTCTTTGGACTTCATGTCGCTTTCATGTTCTCTCAGTCTTAGTGGCAGGAAGCGAGAGGTTACTGAGAAAGTCCTAATTAAAAGCTACACTAAGAGAGTGGCCTAGAAAGAAACCTCCATCATTTACAACTTCACGCCACCCACTTAAATGCCAGCCATGTTCAATTACTAGAGTTTACACGTGTCAATAGTCGATTTTGTTTTTCTTCAACTGTTTGAAAATTAGTTTTCTTTTGTCATTTTGCACTATGAATTAAAAACACCAGTGAACTATTTTATGTGCATCTGTCAATGGAAGTGTAATGATGAGGATATAAATGCGGTGAGGATTATCAGATCATTACACAAAACCATATGAGTATTAAACTATAATGTATTGGATACAAATGTGGCAATCCCGTGGTGTTAAACCACTTCACACGATTTTCCCTTCACACGTTCACCCCAAACTTTTGTTTTAATAAAACGCAGTTTGAATTCTGACTTTTTGCTCATGACACGTTTCTTATTATCAAAAATAATAACGTCTTATTTTCCACACTACCTTTCCAGGAGAGCATTCAGTGCCGTCTGCCCAAGGCATGTGCTGGGTCCTGCAACCCCGCTGGGCGCCCTCTGGACTTGTGCACCACAGCCTCCGACACTGGGTCTGTGAAAGAAACACACACACACACACACACACACACACACACACACACACACACACACACACACACACACGCACGCACGCACGCACACACAGTTAACCCTGAGATTCCCAAAATAAAAATAAAGTTAGACAATCAGAAGAAGACAGGGCAAATAAATGTCATGTTAATAACCCCACTGCAGTGAATTTATGGACAGATGGCAGACATCCAATTTATCGCACATTATAAAACATTATGTCAGAAGATAACTTCATACAGTAAGAAAACAACTTTTCCACAGTGCTGAAGGGTATCACATGTATTTTGGAGACATTTCTGCACTGCTCATTGATTCAGTATATGGATGATTCGATCCTGATTCCAATTTTCTCATATTCATGTTTTAAAGAGTTATTAACAGAATTCATATGTGCTGAGATATCATGTCTTATATATTAATTATATTTGGTTGTGTTTGCTTATGTCTGTTATCTCAGAAAGAACTATCAGTATGTTGTTAAACACAGCGAGTGACTTTAAAGGCTTCAAATTCAGCCGAGAACCCCTGCAGCACATGATCATAACACAAGAAGCTTCACTCAGAGACCCAAATATGCAACATGACAGTTTAGATTTGCACACTGACTCCACTTACCATATAAGGGCACACCTGTGTCCCCTGTCCAAATATCAATTCACACTGTTTATTGACATTGTATATCCGCCCAGGCAGCTGCTGTGAGAGACTGTACGGTCTAGAAACGGGCTCGTCGAGCAAGCACTCACCATATCCTGTGCTATTAAGAAATAAAAATAAAATGACTTAAAGAAAAAAGAGAAAAACAAGAAACACAAACAGACAGAAAACACACTCAGTACAGCCGGAGAGGTCATTTTTCTGTACATAAAGAACTCCTACTGTACACACAGCTCGCTCAGTATCTTGACAGGTTTCTGTTTGTATTCAGTTCGCTATGTAAAGGTGGGGATCTCAAGAGTTAGGGATGCAGGGAGAACTTTGGATAGTTGGGTGTATGCAAAGGGATTTTGGATAGTTGCCAGATACCATCCCATTTACTCTTTCCTACAGTAGGAGTTCCCTGGTCTTCCTCAGCAGGTTGAGGAGCCTTTGGAAGATAAGAGACTAGAGGCTGCAACAGCCCTGAGAAATGATGACTGTTTGTTTGCATTTAAGCCTAAAAATGTGGCTGTTGCTGCCAAAATTGGGAGAAAAAACGGCGTACAGTATGAATAAACTGCCCTCTGTTTGTGTAGGGTTGTATAGATAAGGAAACATATGTATGAAATCTCTGTGATACAGTTTTATAAATACAGTATCTTTAAAAGGATATTTGGCCAGAGCTTTAACATAAAAATGTAAATGTAGGTTAAAATGTATAGTTATCTTACTTGACCATACTACTTTGCACATCCTATTTCATTTCAGGCTGTTTGAGTTGTTCAGAATCTTCTCAGCATAAACGGTAGAAAAACATAATCTACATGATCTAATCCCCATGCATGTTTGGAACAACCCTGAAGAAAAGAGAATGACATACTCAAGGAACTCTGTGATGTACTTCTTGCTACACTTGGACCACATCCAAGGGTTTGTGTTGTAGTTGAGTGTGGGAGCCATCACATGTTGCTGAATCTTAACTCCATCCTCCTTACACTTGTTACTGTCGTCATGAGGCATGTTGAACCTAGCAGAGAGAAAACAGACAAACATCTTCAGGAATCATAAAATATATTACATTAAACAAGAGAAATCATTTCCTTCTTCTAGTAATAATTCTGCTGGTTGTAGTTTATATCAAGCAGATGCACCGCTCGGTAAGACCAACTGTTTGGCTGAGATACATATATATTTTTTAAAGCCAGTATTAATGGTGATGAGTGCCTCTATATTGCGTTATATATATATATAACGTTTCAATATGTTAGTGTTTTGTAAACCAACATATTGAAACCAATTGAAAAATGGTAGTTTTTCTGTGCTTCAGTGCGTTTCATCTGTTTGTGTACAAGTTTTAAATCCAAACATTGATTCTATATTTCCTGTCACTGATATTGGATTTGGGAAACCCATTCATGGCTGAAGCTGTAACTAACACAAAGCATTTGTATTTCCTGCTTGTGGGGTGTTTGGAATCAAACCAGCCCCGTATTAAATTATATGAACAATGGACAGGGGACGTAACAAAATGTAGATGTGAAAATCAGTGCACAGTGAGTATAAGAGAAGCAATCAAGCTCCTGCAGGGTGAACAAATAAGATCCTGGTTGGTGGTGGACAGGTACAGCACCGCAGTGCCAGCAGCCCTCCCTCTGAGCTACTCAGCTCCCCACCTGACAGGTACCATATAACACTGAGCTCTAGGGCTAAGTAGCCGTCAAGCATGTTGTCACCACTTGATGCGGATAAACGGAGAATTGAACAATCCCACCTTTTGTTTAGTGGTTAGAAAGAGCATTTGTTAGAGATGATGAGGGTCGTTAAGGTCCGTAACAGTCTCCACTGTAGAAGGCTAACTCCAGCTCTGGCTGACTCAGGACGTTGGACAATGCAGAGTTTGCTAAAGGGCAGGTTTTACTTCAATTCTGAGAATCCAATTTCTCTTTCCTCACTAAATGAAAGGCAGGCCAAATTGGGAGATATGATCAGAAACACACCAAAGCATCGGAAAATACTTGGAAAAGAAGAAGGAATGTACTGCTGCTGTGTTGTCCAAATAGGCAAGATTCCTTGATCCCCATCTGCTGGTAAAGCATGCATGGATTCCTAGAAAGACTTTTGAAGCTCTAACAATGTCTCCTTGAAGCCAACATGTTCACTAACTCGGAGTTATCACAGTATATGACACCAATCAGGGGAAACATGCTGTTCTTACACATGGCCAAGTTCATGGGCGATGGTGAATGCAGTGCTGAGTCCATTGTCTTCGCTGATGCTGCAACTCCTGTATGGATCACACACCGTCCCCAACTCTGCGAGTCCTTTAAAAGAAGACAAAAGAAAAGAGGCCCACATCAGTTTTCTTAATCGTCCATGGTGATCATACCACTATCAACTTGTGAAGTATAATATATATTAATTTATGGTTGTAAGTCTATCAGCACATTTAAAAACAAATCCACATACCTAAGGTGTCACACTTATCCCTTGCTCTGCAGATGTCCTGCCTGTGGTGAAGACACAGGTAATGGGTCAAAACACTTCCTCAACCATATTTAGGTTCATTTTTAAAGAGCCGTTCCATTCAACAGGCACCTGGGCCCCATTTGATCTGGATTGGTCTTTGATGCAGCTGATTCTCCAAGATTTATACTTTTTACAATGTGATTTGGTGAATGGGATATGTGGTTGTTTGAAAGACCTACAAACCTGTTTATAGTATATACTGTTAGCAACAAATAATTTGATAAATTCATGTTTCTTGCACCTGGTGATTAGGATGGCAGTGTCGTGATGGGATTGGTGGTTATCATCCGGGATGTTTTGGTTCTGCTGCCAAATGCAGAAGTTCTTTAGAGTGGTCTGTGCATTAAATGAAATGACTGGACCATCCTGAGAACATACAAAGAGACATAATCAAAAGGTATCATTTCATTTATAAGTATGTACACCACATACTTGTTGTAAGTGTGCAAGTGTGGAGATTAAAACTAATTTAGCAGTCTTACCAGCTCGTTGTTTATTATGACTAACTTTACAATCACAATGTTTATCAGGTTGCCAATGCTGGGGTCCTTGTAGATGGAAGATACCTGAAACAAAACATGAGCTCAATACTCTGAAAACATTTCCAAGATGAAACTAGTTTTAATATTAGGATCAATATGGTACAGCATTTTCATTAACTTAACCCAGGTGAAATGTGACACAGTATATTAACTGGTAACTCTATCATGGGCTGCCTTCCTGCCGTTTCAAGCAAGTACTGGGGAATTTGGTTGATTTGAAGATCAAGTTGATTCCCCTGTGGAGAAGGCAAGCTTTGCCAAGAACAGAATATAGGTCATTTCAGCCTCCCCCTGAGGACTGTCAGCCCCAGATGCCTGTGGAAACTGGTATTTGAAGTGGCCAAGAGTATGTGGTCTATGTGACATACCTGAGCTTATTTTTAACGTTCATCAAAGCTGTCAGGCAAGCTCTACCTCAAGCTGCCCTCTCTTCCTCCAGGCTGTTTGAAAGTGGTGTTTACCCCTGCCCTAGGCTGCCCTTTTCCCTCCAATGGCCCTCCTCTAAAAGGCCGACTGACTGACTTGCAGTCCAGCAGAACAGGTACATACATTTAGTGCATAAATATGCACACATGTGCTGTCTGACCACAAATGTGCAGAAACATAAACACACTTCCATCTCCAAGCCAACCACCTCCACCAAGCCAACATTGTCTACTAGAACTTACTATGGACATTAATGTGAGTATGTAGTGCTGTAGGTTGCTGCCGTGATGCTCCACCATTTTGCTGTCGGCCACCAGCATGGCTTCAACGAAGCGCGGGTAGGAGAGGAAGCGCTTTGATCTCTTGTGAGGTCCTGAGTCACCGCTGCTATCATTTGATGGTCTGGCGCTAGCACTGCCGCTCGCAAATCTGAGCAAAGCATCGCTGACCAGGCCGGCACTCAGCGACTCCACGTCATTGAATATACTGACCACTGGGGCTGCATTGGTCACAGTGGGAACCCCAGCCACTGGCCCTCTCTTAAGCTTGTGTCTCTTATGTCTGTGTTTGTGTCCTAGAGAGAGGAGAAATGGAGCATTTGTAAATATACAAAGATTGAGGGATGAGGGGAAATGCAATTCAGTCGGAAAAACAGACAAGGTATGAATCAATGTGGGTCACGACAATGTGTTTACAGTTAAGCTAAAGTGGTGGTTTAGGTCTTTAAAGGTGGAGATAAATGAGGTAAGTTGGCTGTCTGAAAATGGGTATTGTTCAAATATGTTGCTGCCTCTTTCTCTCTTTTGTTTATTGTTGCTCAAAGAGTGGGTTGACAAATGAACACTGCCTGGAATGCCCTTTTTCTCTCTCCCTCCTCTTCCAGAAGAGGGGAGAGAGGAGGGCAAAGAGTTCAGACTAGGTAAACCTGGCACCCAGCCATAAAAATGGAGCAAAAAATGCAGTGCACACACCAAAAGAAGGCTGTTCAACAACTGGGCAGCAAAACCTCTTAACACTGAGGGGAATTAATTCTGATTTTAATCATGGCATGGCAACAAAACAGCTGAATGCCAGTTTTTTTTTTTTTTCATCACATGCAGATCACTCTTTCTGGACCACCAGCAATGCATCACCACCCAAATAATAGTGAGCTCCATCCTATTATTGGATACGTTTTCAGATTACATAATTTATGATCAAGAAAGAACAATTTGCTCTACTTCAAAATGTACACGGTAACAATGGATCTTTGTACACAGATTAATCATTTTTTGGCCAAAAATGTCTCAGTCAAATTTATGTTCCTTCAGGCTATGATCACACACATACACAAGCATATTGTATTACTGAGTGGACCAAAAGAGAAACACACACAAAATACAAAGTACAAGCGCACACACAAACACATTTACATACACAGTGAAACCAAACATCTGTAGAAAGATGTCCAGAAGACAAAGAGAAGATATTTCCAGATTTGTTTTCTTAGTTTTGATCATTTGACAGTTTTAAGTGCCATGGCTTTTCTACTATACAATTTACCCTGCATGTTCATGGCAGTGGGTCTACCCAACTTTCTTATCAAAGAGGAGGAGGAAGTACAAGAGTCAACAGGAAGTTCAGCCAGTAAACTGAGATGGAATGATACAAGGGTGAACTTACAAATGACTTTTCCTGTGTGAGAGTTGGAAAGCTTCCTCACTACTGTGGGGCTATGGATGCTGAGACACGATTTGTCAGCCTCAAACCAAACTTCCACTTTTATTCGGTCATACACTTCTATTTGAAAAATGGCATATATAATGATATCATATCACCATAGATAGCACAGAACAATTCAATGGTTAACACTACTACACTATTCAATCAATTAGAATTGTACTTTTTGTAGGATTTTACATTGAAGTATTGAGCTCAGCAGAGCCTTTTTCTTATTTTTAATCTTTGCCTTTCAAACTCAACCACAATATCCAGACACACTCAAAGGGTTTCCTTGTATTAACTAGATTTGCCAAATATGATTGTATAGTACCATGCTACAATTACTGTAATAGCTCAATAAGCTCAGTTACTATTACATAATTAGTTCCTGTTACATCTGATAGCGGAGACTTGGGGGATAACACAATGATGACGTCTGCTTACATCTGTGGGAACCGTTTAAAGATCACACTATGCATGCACATACAGACACATGAAATGGCAAATTCTACTCACAATCCACAAGTATCCAATGAAAACAAGCACTTTTTTTTACACATACAACTCTTGGGAGCTCCATGCTCAGTAGCAGCAGTGTGCTGGTTAGCTCGAAAGGGGACACTGGGTGACAGGTCTGAATCAACACTGGTTGCACGTAAAGTAGTGGTGCATGTGCATGTTTGTGTTTGCAAGGTAATAAGGTATGTACAGTATGAAGGCCATGTTTGTTTTGTCAAACTCGACTGTGTAAATTGCATGCATGCATACCTATCATGTAATTCAAAATACCTGAAGTGTCACAAGCTGAGTTCTCCCCAGATGTCTGTTTCTTGGGTGCACTCTTCCTGTATACAATATGAGGTTTTGTGTGTTCCTCTTCATAGTGTTCTCCTTGATAGCTGTGTAGGGGCTTCACAAAATACTCCCCTTCTGGAGACCTGAAAGTGCCAAGCTGGATGGCAGAAAGAAATGCAAACCAGTTAGTCTCCATCCATCCATTTTCTGTAAATTCTTATTCCTTTACAGCAGCAACACATGCAAACATGGGGATAATTGGCAACATGTAGGCAGACAGGACTAAGGGGAATATACGGTATAGTTCAAAGATATTTATGCAAATCGGTGAGCTGAATGGGGCTCATTTACTATTCATTAGAAAAAATAAGCAAAGCAGAGACCTGAGGGCTTCAATAAAAAAGGAGAAACAAGTGAATTTGCATTTGCATGCATGTAAGAATGGTCTCAAAGCAGGAGGAAAAGCATAATAGTGAAACATGTGATGCGTATCAGGGAAAACAGTGAGACTGTATGTTCTTGGCAAGCTTGCTGAAAGCCTTGTTATATGTAGTTCACATGGCACGTTTAGTGTGACTGGCTAACTTGGAGATCTATGATGTTCCAGATAAGGTACATACCAACCCAAGCACATTTCGCTTGTTAGTCTTTGGCTGTGGAGAATAATTATCATACAACTGATACATGTTTTGCAAAAGTCCTATTTGTAATCCCTGATGATAAAGTTTTTTTTTTTTTAAATGTATTCCCCTACATGTGAAAAATGTGCAGCAGGGTGGATTGTTCTTCAGCGATCCTTTATTCCTTACATTCCCTTGAGCAAGACATTATTCCCATTACTACACTAGGACCTGCACTTTGATAGACCTGGGGAGTTACCAAGGCAAAAGAGAATTTCCCTACAAGTTTCCCTGCAAGCATCACATTATTTTAGGATGCTCAGAATGTCTGGCTATTAGCGGTGTTGCCTGTTTTATAACAAATGTGCCTTCATGATATGATTCATAAATGTCAGCTCAAATTTCTAAAGCTCTCTGCACAGCAGAGCATTCATAACATGTTTTGATTTGTTTGGGAAGACATTGACCTTTTACTCATATGTATCTTTCACCTCACTGAGGTTTTTTTGTGCACTTTTGCTGCAGTCTAAAACGCATGCCTGGGAGTGGGACCAATTTGTGATGACGTCGGTACCACCCGTACTCCCGCTGTACTAGCGTGCGTAAAGACGTCACCGAAAACCGGGAGACCAGAAAGAGGCATGGAAGTAAGATTTAGAGCAGACTGTTCATAAAAGTTGACTATAGGCAATGTACGTGGTACTCTCGGAAGTCAGCACAGTTATTCACTATTTTGAGTTATTTAGTCTCTGCTACAAATTAAAGCTTTTAAAAGGCCTGCAGTATCAAATTGTTTTTCTAAATCAGCTTCAGCTTCACTTAATTGTGACAAAAATATATACAACTTTTTAATCTTTACTGGGATATGAGTAGTTTTGAATTCTTTACAAACATGTATTGAAGCACAATAATGTATGACTGTTTAAGTTATATATTTTGCACGATCAATAAAAAAAGCAGGTTGCGCACAAAGTTTGCACTGACAATGTGTTTACAATTATTTTCCCGAGCCAATAGTGAGGCAGCTTTACAAGTCTTGCATTAATGACCCCTAAATACCCATGGTGGAAAAGTAAAACACCCGGTCGTAAAGTCGTCACATGCACGACGAGTCTAACCGTATGTAAAAACTCACCAGTCCGGAGCACAAACTGATGACTGCGGCGTGTTCTGCTTCTGCATTTACAAGTCCTTTATAGAAGCAGTGCCTTAACTCCGTGTCCTCCTCCTCCACCTCCCCATCTGTTGCAAAATCCGTTATGTTATCTCCTCGGGGCACTCCAAGTACTGTCACAGTATAGAGAGGTGCGATAAATCCCGAATCCAGCGTGAGGTTGAGGTGATAATGCTGTCCGAAAGCAGATATCCTGTAGTGGATATTTGGCGAGGCCCACTGATCCGTAGTGTTGCCGGTGTTCTCGTCCAAACTTCGCCGTTTCCTCTTGAAGTGCACACTAGTTGGAAAATTGTCACCGGCTTCATTCACTCGTACTGGTGTTACAATCTCATAAGCGCCGATCTCCTCTTTAACTGGGGGATAAAGGCAGAATAATAACAATGCAATTGGGGATTAAGTAGCAGTCCAACAGCATCAGTACAAATCAAAGAGCCCAGATGTGTTAATCGATGGATTATGATTCACATATCAATGTTTTGTTTCTGGAAAAATGTGTTGCTTTACAGCATTGTAAGGAAATGATAATCAGTCAGTGAACTTTAGGTATCTAGAAAGCGCTGCAAGTCATGTGCTTGGCTGAATTCAAAACTCATTCATTCTCAGTTTTAGAAAATAACTCCATGAGGGAAAATGTGGGGGTTGTCAGAGCGGCATACTTTACCTGTGCTTGAATTCAAAAGCAATGTCCCCGTAGAAGCGACTACATTCAAGAAATCAGGGAATAGTAGGAACCCCAAGCCCCAGAAGAGCACATGCATGATTGTCCACGTTCAGAGGAGAGCGGCAGCCTGTATTCCTGTAGTAATACTGTATTCCTCCGGTCACTCCGGACTTTCCGCCTCCGGTCCGCCTGCCACATCCAATTTTATTATCCTCGACTCTTGAGTAGATGGTCTCTGGCCGGTGAAGTACACTGCTGGGAGTTGAGCGCTTCGCGGATTCCCTGGCGAACATACATACTGCAGAGGGGTGGGCTGCTCAAACAGTCAACTGCGATGGGCTCCGCTGCAAGCCTGTGCACCAGCTTTCTCCCCAGCTAGGGGCGGGATCAGCAAGGCAAGGTACACGGGTGCTACAGGGAAGCCACTCCCGTTATATACTGTAGTAACAAAAGTGGTCACAACATACAGTATGTCCACTTTGGATGATGAGATATGATCAGTGACTTGGTAGTCTTTTGGGCCGTTGTGAACAACTTTAAGTTAAAACCAGCCTATACATGATCCATACTCAGGGCCCCCAGTGACCATTAGGTGCCTCAACCGACTTCATGAAATATGAATTTGCACTGTTATACAAATACTGAGATTATAGGCATGGGATGATATACAAATTGGATGTCACGAATAGCCTGGCCAAAATAATTGCAATTCACAATATTATCTTGATTATCATCAAAATATGCTTAAAACTCTTAAAATGTCACTAAATACTTGAATCATTTTACTTTACATTTAGTTAAGAAACACATGTTCTATCACAGATAGGACACACATCTATTTTAGCTGAACATCTTCTTAAATAAGGTAATCATAAATCATAAGGTCCCCGTGCATTAATAAAGTATACATAAACAAATGAATATAAAATGGCAACATTGTGTGAGTCGGTTCTTTCTTAAATTCTGTATTTTTAAATCAGGCTCTACTTTTCTAACATAGTGAGCTAGACAGCTTCTTCAAGTCACTCGATGTAGGGATAATAACGATTATTCTGATTAACGAAATTCCCGACAAACAACTTATTGAGAGTGTTTTTATCGCGATCGTTTATAAAATCCTACATCGTCGCATCCTTACTCACGTACTTTGAATAGCTTTGGGTTAATCAGGTTTTAGAGGGGTGGTCAGTTGCACAGTGTAGAGCAGATCGGTGACAGTGAGGTGGGGCCCATATAGGAAATGCCTGCCCTGGGGCCACAAGCAAGATAATCTGGGCATGGCTGTATACTTAGAAGTTCATATGATCACAGAGTGACAAAATGCAAACTGGCAAGCAGCGTAGCCATATACAGTAGTGATTTGAGGTCTTAAGTAGGTGCTGGAAAAGGTATTGTGTAGGGATAATGGTAATGGTTTCATGAGCTATAGTCTCCTCAGCAGAACAATGCTATAGGCTGTATGGAAGCCTTTGTAGGTGCCTTTGTTATGTGGAGGATCAAAGAGTGGGGTATCCAGTCTGCCTCCTGCCCCATTCATGCAACCCCCCATACACATACACACATAGCTGCTGACAGAATACACAACATGTACTACCAACTTTTTCTAATATATTTCAAATAGGCATATGCATAGAGCCAGACCAATAAATTGTCTATTATCTCATCACAGACATATCACTGTAAATGTTGTCTGATAAGTAACGGGACAGAAATGCCAGGAATATGTTTGAGATAGTTTAGGAATAGTATAAACATTACATAGTTTGTCCACCAGAGACCACTGAAAAGTGTATTTTTTAACTGCAAAATTATCTGCTAAGAACTCCGTGTTCTATTAGTTATTAAAACATTTATATACATTAAATTGGATATTGTTTATGGAAGAAGAAAAAAAAAGATTCAATACAAATAAATAAATAACAATATAATCAAGCATACATACCAAGGCAGAATGGAAATATTACTGAGGCTACCTAATGGCATTATGTACTAGAATATTAGGCCTTTTTCACAGCAGACATTTAGACTTCTCACAGCAGAAAAAAGCACAGGTGGAACTACCACTATTAACGGCAGCTCTATTCCAATTAAGTAACCCAGTAAGCCAGGCTACTGAGGGAGCATGCACAATACCTGGACCCTGGGACTGCAAAACCTGAATGGAATGCAGCCACCAATTAATGTTATTAAATGCACCTGTGTTTTTCCTTCTTTTACCTGTTACACACACTGATTATATGAGCTCTACCTTTCAACACCTGTTTCGTGATGCATATTGTTTCGAAAATAAAAATGACGTTATATTTCAAGAGTGTAGGTCAATTTATCATATTTGGTTTAGAGTACAGTCAACTAAAGATACAATAAAATAACAACCTCAATTAATCACATATCTAACATAGTGCTGGTGATTTCCAAAATGTTCAGTTCAACAGTTAACGTTATAGCTTTGGTATAACTGAGCTAGAACCTACAGCTAACCCTTAAACTAGAACCACCTACTGTGTTTACCTGAGATACATTGGTTCGTTTTTATCCTTGAAACCTTTTCTGGTGTAAAAGTTAGAGTTAAAAGATATGGATTAAAAACGTCTGAAGTCAAGTCCTCTCATCTCTAATACTCACAGAAAGATTTAATCTGACTGTTAGCATCTAATTGGGTGAGCCGCCTTCCAACATGACATTTCACAGTTCTTGACCACTTAAAAGTGGACCACTTAAATGACTCTGTCGTGTCAATTTCTGCAATAGCATTAAGCTGTTGGGAGGCCAAAGCATTCAATACATACCAACAGAACATTCATGTTGGTTTCACTGGGTTTAATGAAACATTTTAGAAATGACTATTTCGACAGTAGAGACACAATTAGAAATGTGTTAACGTTAGCCTAGCAACATTAAAGTTACAACGTAGCTAGCTAACCTTAGGCTGATACAAAACAATCATAACGTTACTGTATGGCACAATACAAACATTTCATTTACTTAGTTGTTACAGGAGGAATATATAAAAAACAAAACGAAAATAATAACTCACCAGAAGTTCACTAGTCTTCTTAGTGACTTATAATTATATACAGGTGTACAGAAATAAATACATGACTGACAAACAAGAGGTGTGTCCCATTGATGTACCTGGATGAATGAATCACAACAGATGTTAAATTAAAGATGGCGCGGTATTTTGACTTTCGTTCAGCAGTATTGCGGTCAGTGCTGCCACTAGTGGCCGGAAGCTACATTGCAGCAGTCTATGCTCCTACATAAATACAATATAGAACTCATGTCATTACATTTTGAAGCCTTTACAGTCTTATAGTTCATTCTACAGCTGTTATAATATTTAGCTACTCACCACTAATGGATAGATACATATTATTACAACAATAGGCTACATTTTCAGCTCAAACTCAACTGAAGACACCTATGCAGACATATATCTATTGTGGAATGCTATAATAGTACAAGGCATCAGCGTTAAGCGGTTAATGGTAACCACACTTCAATAATAGGGTAAGAATATGTTCCCCCAATGTCTGAGCAGTGCCATAAGTGGACCTATAAATGTGAATGGATGCAATTTTAAAACATTAAGATCACGCCATGGTCAACACACTTTACGAGTAGGCTAATATACGGTATCTTGAAGATAAGATTGGGCCTGTTCCCTAACTCACAGTCTGAAAAATAAAGAAAACTTTGCTTACCAAAGGTAGACTTAATCTTAGCAGCACATAACCAAAACATATTTCACAAAACACTCATGACAGAGAGAAGCAATTTTCAGATAAATATGAAGCTATGACATAGGCCTACAACTTATTTATACATCACAAGACTTATTAGGGTTGACTAATAAGGCTATAACTTTTCCAGTAAAACAAGCTTCTCGTTTTTTTTACATACATATTATTCAGAAAATTGTCTTGTCATGTCAGTCATCTCTTAAAGATACAGTATATCTCAAAAGTGAGTACACCCTTTAGATTTTTGCAAATATTCTGTTATATCCTTTCAGGGGATAACATTATCCTACTGAAACTTTGATATAACTTAAAGTAGTCAGTGTGCTGCTTGAATAACAGTATAGATTTATTGTCCTTTGAAAATTACTCAGTACACAGCTGTTAATGTCTAAACAGCTGGCAACAAAAGTGAGTACACCCCATAGTGAACATGTCCTAATTGTGCCCAATGATGTTGTTTTCCCGCCCTGGTGTCATGTGACTCGTTAGTGTTACAAGGATTCAGGTGTAAATGATAAGCAGGGCTGTTAAATTTGGTGTTTTGGGCACAATTATCTCTGAATGCTGGACAACATGGCACCTCATGGCAAGGAACTCTCTGAGCGGCTGAAAAAAAGGATTATTGCGCTTCACAAAGATGGCCTTGGCTATAAGAAGATTGCCAACACCATGAAAATGAGTTGCAGCACAGTGGCTAAGATCATACAGCGGTTTTCCAGGACAGGTTCCACTCGGAACAGGCCTCGCCAGGGTCGACCAAAGAAGTTGAGTCCACGTGCTCAGCGTCATATCCAGAGGTTGGTTTCCAAAAATAGACGTGCGAGTGCTTCCAGCATTGCTGCAGAGGTTGCAGAAGTGGGATGTCAGCCTGTCAGTGCCCAGACCATACGCCGCACACTGCATCAAATCGGTTTGTATGGCCGTCGCCCCAGACAGAAGCCCCTTCTGAAACCGATGCATAAGAAAGCCCGCAAACAGTTTGCTGAAGACAATGAATCCAAGAACATGAGTTACTGGAACCATGTCCTGTGGTCTGATGAGACCAAAATAAACCTGTTTGGGTCAGATGGTGTCCGGCGTGTGTGGCGGCACCCTGGTGAGGAGTACCAAGACAAATGTGTTTTGCCTACAGTCAAGCATGGTGGTGGCAGCATCATGGTCTGGGGCTGCATGAGTGCTGCCGGCACTGGGGAGCTGCATTTCATTGAGGGACACATGAATTCCAATATATACTGTGACATCCTGCAGCAGAGCATGATCCCCTCTCTTCGGAAACTGGGCCGTAGGGCAGTTTTCCAACATGATAATGACCCTAAACACACCTCCAAGATGACAACGGCCTTGCTGAAGAAGCTGAAGGTTAAGGTGATGGACTGGCCAAGTATGTCTCCAGACCTAAACCCAATTGAGCACATGTGGGGCATCCTCAAGAGGAAGGTGGAGGAGTGCAAGGTGTCCAACATCCGTGCGCTCCGTGATGTCGTCGTGGAGGAGTGGAAGAAGATTCCAGAAGCAACCTGTGCAGCTCTGGTGAATTCCATGCCCAGGAGGGTTAAAGCAGTGCTAGATAACAATGGTGGTCACACAAAATATTGACACTTTGGGCACAATTTAGACATGTTCACTATGGGGTGTACTCACTTTTGTTGCCAGCTGTTTAGACATTAACAGCTGTGTACTGAGTAATTTTCAAAGGACAATAAATCTATACTGTTATTCAAGCAGCACACTGACTACTTTAAGTTATATCAAAGTTTCAGTAGGATAATGTTATCCCCTGAAAGGATATAACAGAATATTTGCAAAAATCTAAAGGGTGTACTCACTTTTGAGATATACTGTATATACAAAATAGTGAAACTGATCTCACCAACCAGAAAAATCTAGAACTAAATAACTTGGACATTTATGCAGTGCATGAACATCACCAGCAACTCTGTCCTGAGTTGTACTCAGTTGGCCTCCATGTCGTCACTCCACTCAGAGCCACATCACTTCAGGCGTCTGTTGATGTTTCCCCACAAGACCATATGTGGTGATGAGCGCTAACAGCTGGCACATGACTTTAAAGCTAAATTGTTGTGTACAATCAACATGCACTAAGAGGCTAACTTAGATATGCAGGTGCATACCTAAAACAAAAGCCTCATATGAAATGCCTGCGGTATGCAAAAATCTAAAGTGAGAATTAAGTTTTCCCACAGGATCCTTACTGAGCAAAAACAGGCCAAAAAGCTCTGTTGCCTCTGTCATTATAGTCATTACATGTGCAGGCCTGTGGTGTTGGAAAGAGTCATAATAATTTTTTCAGAGAGAAGATAATTTCAATAAGTTTCACACCAAGTCTTATAATCATGACTTTTGCTGTTCAGCAACTAAGCAGTCATGGGCCACCCTGCAATTTGCACAAGTTAGCACTTATTTCCCAGTACGATGGAACTAATTATGTATGATCTTAAGGTTATTGAAATGTTAGCATTTGAGATCAGCAGTTATAATGAACTACACACACTCCTCAGAATAGCCTACATGATCACTTATAATAGCTCCCAAATCTGCTAACCTTTGCGCAGGAGCTAGTTTTCTTCCTATGTTCTTCTTGCTATTTGGAAATTCTTCCTCAGGGAACAACTAAAACATCAACATCGGCAGCTGTAGGTCACAAACCCCTTTAAACACAACCTTTCATTCATAATTAGTTCTCCTTCCCAGAACTTTCCATAAAAGCTTTTTTACAGAACAGGGGTCATAGGTAAACAAAAAAATTGCCCTGAGACAGTGTTTGATGTGCAGCGACTACGACTTTAAGTCGACCGTTAACTCTTGAATGTGTTGTCGTAGTCACTGTATAGTTGTTACAGACACCTTTCATTTTAAACTAAGAATAATAATTTCAAGTTTCTCAATGAATGGCCATGAGACAATGAGAATGTTTTAAAAAGGAACTCTTCTGCCTTAAACTTCGGCATCTGGCCACCATCGTCAGTGAACTGATCATTTTCCATGTTTCTCAATGGAGCAATCACTACAGCTGTTTGTTTGTTTGTGTGCGTGCGTATGTGAATGTGTGTGTGTGAGTGTGTGTGTGTGTGTTTGTGTGTATGTGTGTGTGTGTTTGTGTGTGTGTGTGTGTGTGTGTGTGTGTGTGTGTGTGTGTGTGTGTGTGTGTGTGTGTGTGTGTGAGAGTTCTCAATGGATGGTCATTGAGGTCATCAGAGTCACCCTTCCTGAGTAGTGCGCAGGCAGCATCATTCAGGCAACTATCAGTAGTGTAAACTTCACTTCCCCTCCAGATCAGATAATAGGCCGTTAGGGAGCGGAAAGCTTGAATGAAGTAGCAAAGCCTGGCCTGGGATTTCAAAGAGATACACTTTAATTGTGGAGCTTTCAAAATCTTGCTTTACTCTCCCTCAGCCTCCACCCAGGCAGACTTTCTGGCCGGTGAACTTGTCGTCATTACAAAGCAATATCCGCGTGTGATGAATTATAAATCATGCAAGCAGTTTATATTGTACAGACCATTGAGACACTTGAAGTTTTGTTGTGGTTTTGCTCAACACACGATGCAGAGTACACGATGGACACTCTGAGAGGAACATTTAATTTGTTGAAGTGGAAAACAAAAGCAATTCATAATTGAAACAAGAAGTTGTATTTTAATCACAGACAAATGAGAACAAAAGTTATTTTTCTAAATGATGGTCTACAGCTATGCTAGCAGCTCTGTGAGGCTGTAAGACACAGCGGTGCTTTGCACTAAATTCTAATGTCAGCATTACCATGCACACCATCTTAGTTTAACATGTTAGCATTTTGATAATTAACACTAAACAAAGAGCATTGCTGGAGCTGCCCGTTTTGCCAAAGTAATGGACAAATTTAACTGATGAAATAAAAAGATAAGGGAAAAGTCATTACAATCCATCCTGAGGGGATACGAATTTGTGCACCAATTGTCATGTCAATCTATCCATTAGTTGTTGAGTTCCCACAAAGGTCAACCTAAGGTGGCACTAAAATGAAAGTCAGGGGATAACCACAATCAGTAGAGTCCATCCTCTTGGGAACATGAATGTCTGTATAAAATGCATGTAAAATGCATTGTAAAAATATTTCAGTAAAGAACAAAGTGGTGGACCGACAATCTGACATTTCCAATACCGCAAGACCGCAATACCTACAAAAGACATAAAAACACACATTAAGTAGGTCTTTACTCTACATCTTTTACGGCGTGTGTTTTTTCTAGCATTTCATAATGTCAATTTCACAGTTATGTGAAAAAGCAACCCAAATGTATGTCAACACCATTTTTCAGGCTTTCTTGCGAGACATAATGGCTTAATAAATCTTACACAATGTTTTGTCATTTTATGGGCACTGTCAACTTTTGTTTTAGGATTTCTACCTTTCTCTAATAATTACTTTAGAGCATTTGCTCTCACAGCATAGCAAAACGTTTAATGGCTGAGCTCGTAACAAGTGAGTCCTGCAACAAATGTATCAATGGGAGACAAAGTATGATTTCTGAGGCCGCAGACTTATTCCGTCTTTCAGCATGGGACCACTTGGGACCCGCAGTAATTGGGTAAACATCCAGAGACACATGGCTCTCTAAGACCTACAGGCGTACATGTACAACCATACACAACAATGGGAACACATGTTAAAACATCGAGCAATGTCACATGTCCGCAATATTTTAATTGGCAATAGCAGACAGCATGTAATGAGAACTTTACCAGGGAGTGGAGGCGATTCTGTAAATGGACTTTTCGAATGGTCTTGGGCAAGTTTACGCTGAGAGCTGAGTGAAAACAACGCTCAACATCTGAAGTGCAATTAGGACATTGGAGGAGCTTTCACAGACCACAAGATAGAGGTCTGGACTCTACCGAAGTCGTACAGCAGCTGTCAGCAGGTCTTTACAAAATCAGAATGCTTCCCAGATTCTCTGGTCTCTGTGGAATGGCACCAATAGACTTCATGCCAGAGACCAAATTAATCAGAACCCAGATTGAAGAGAGGAGGAGTAAGAAGTCATCAGAAGTGTAGCGTAGCCTGGATACCAGTGTGACATAATGTATGCCACACTCTAAGGGGACCCAAGTTACAAAAAGCTCTTGATTCAACAAACTCCTTTGTTTACAGGAGACTAGGCTAAGTGAGCCATTCTCCCCCCACTTAAACTTTGTAGAAGAGCATGTATTCTTTCATAACATGATTATGTTGAGTGCACCAAGAAGGGCAGGCACAGGAATGGGTCAGGCTGTTTTCATTCACTGTTTGTAATCGTGAGCCAAGGTTGGGGTGGATGGATGGGTCAAACAAACACAGGACTTTCACCAAGAAGACCACGGTTTGTGCCCCGTGTAAAACCAAAACGTTAACCTATGTTAACTTCCTTTCGTCACGTATCTTATCTATTTAAGTAACGGCATGTTTGTAAATTGCATAGCAAACCTTGGTCTTTTCCTAAACCTAAACAATTAGTTTTGTTGACTATACAGTTGTATGAGGATACGTTAAATGGTTGGAGGGTGGTGGGCACTGTTAGTGGCCTAATTAGCTGTGGTGTAATAGTGTGTGCAATCCTCCTATCACAGTCTGACTCACCGTGATAACGATATTATGCAGCACTGATCGTATTTCTAGGGTTCCTGATGTTATCACTTTGCAGTCTTACCCTGGCCCCAGCACGTTCCCTCATCAGCTCACTTGGCACCCCGTGCTTAACAAAAGGACATCATGATGACCTAATCACTCTCAGCTGCAAGAGAAAGTGAAGAAAAAGATGTCATGACACCCTTTAACCACCTGACTTTGTGTGTGGACAAAGCACAGCTGGAGGGACAAATTTAGTGCAGAATAATGTGTAAGATTATGCCTCTGCTGAAAACACACACTTATTTGAAATTCCTCATTGAATACGACATGCAGGATCCTGGAGTTCTTTCTCTCCAGCTGTTTCAGGCAGTACCAAATAGACATGTTTATTAAGGGTAAGGGTAGTATAGGCTTACTCATATATGACGACCCACATGTTAATCCAAAGCACATGTGCTTTTTCAACACGTGTTGGTTTTCATGCATAAACATGTGAAATTTGCAAATGACATTTTCTCTTTGTACATCAAATGAAGTCATCACATGAGATATAAAAAAAATGCATAAAAGCAGGTGGCAATGGAAAACTAAAAATAACTACTGTAAAATAACTATTTCGCCTGTTTCCCATATGACCCTTTGGGGCCTATTGATTGGCACTTGATCTGAAAACTATATGCACTGTACCACAGTTTTATTTACAAAACCGAGATCTTTACATCCTCAACCCACACATTACTGTACAGTAAGATCTGTTTCTGCACTGCTCCATCTACCCCTTTTTCATATTAGATAGAGTTTAGTATTCTGGATAATGGACTCTATTTAATGGCTGTAAGGGGTTGTAGAATTGGCTGGCCCGGGTCCTGCTGGCAAGGCCACTGTGTAAATGGATCGTCTGGGACCAAGAGGAGCCAGCAAGCTCACTGAAGCTGACAGGCACAAAGCAGTGTGCACCAGGGAGGGAAATCTTTACCACAAGCTAGACCTGCAATATTCTACAAAACAGAACACATAAACTATAGCTTCTGCAGTATTTAGTGATGTTTATTGATGTATGTACATTCTACACATATGGATAGTGATTTTAATATTTGTAATTTCATCATTATTGTTATTATTATTATTATTATTATTATTATTATTATTATTATTATTATTATTATTATTATTATTATGCATTATATGTATTGCATTTAATCTGATTTGTTATTTACTGTTATTATCAAGTATTCTTATTTTATTATGCATCTTATTTTAATTAATTTGGCATTCTGTCCCTGTTTTAATGTGCATTCTATGTTCCCTAATTGTAAATCTCTTGTATAAAAGGTGCTATACACTGGACACTGTGGAGGTGGTGGGAGACAGGAGAATGATGGCCAAGCTGTCATCTCTATTGAACAAGACTGTACAATCACCACGGCTCCTGGTAGACCACCACACCAATACAGACTATTACATCACTGCCACGTGCAATATTCACTTATATTATTTGTATTCTATTTTATTCTATTTAACTATTGTGTACTCGCCACTTTACTTCATATTTTGTTGTGCTGTAACAAGGTACATTTCCCCGTTGTGGGGACTAATCAGCACCTCGAAATCTGAGGCCATGGCTCTCAGCAGGAAACCGATGGATTGCCTACTCCAGGGTAAAAACTAGCCAAATACAATGTAAACACGCTTGAAGAATAAGCTAAATACAATGTAAACACGTAGAGAAGAAATCCAATATGGCGGCCCTTGTAGAGTTGGTGCTCACATTTCTACACCTGCCACACCAGCATGCATTGCGATTCCACCAGAAGCCGAAACTCCGATTCCATGTATAGCAGATGCTTGTGTGAGTCACTTCCATAATCATTTCAGACTTTTCTGAAACAGAATGTGAAGCACATCATAGATATTCTTTGTGCAGACAGTATAGTCATGATTCATTTGTATGTAGCTGCACACACTAAAAAAACCTAACTATTTTAGGATTAAATTACATCACTGCAACTGATGTTCAAAGATACAGTAACTACCATTGTACCTGCATTGAACGGGTAGATTCTGCAAATAGAGCTGCAACATGACTTTTAAAGGTTCAATGTGTAAGATATGCCAGAATTTAAATGTGAGCCATTAAAAACAATTAACTAACATTACCAACAGAATGTAAAGAGGTAACATTGTTGACATTATGTAAAAGATGTCTATGTGTTGTGTTGCAGAGATGTCTACTAAAGTTAGCATGCTAACTGACTAGCTGCATTCTGTCCAGTCTTGTAATACCACTTGTTCCTCTAGAGGCGATGGTGAGTCACTGTAGCTCCAGTCTGCCCTCAGTACAGAGGGAGAAGCACAGCTGTCTGACTCACTTGTAAATATTACAGCCATGTTCCGTTTCTGTTTTATAGTTTGTTTATTGGATTACATTCAAAGTGGCAGAAAAAGAGACCAGGCTGTTTCATCGAGTTTTTAGCCGTAGGCAGCCCCGGGAAACGATGTAGCTTCAGTTAGCAGTTAGCTCGAGTTCAGCCATGGGCCTACTACCGGGGAACTGCAAACTCCCTGTTGCTGCCGTTACACAGGTCCACCAGCCTGCTTTGACTGCCGGCGCTGGGGCTTGTTCTGGCTGAGCTCAATTCTCTTCAGCCGTTGACTGGGCTGACCTCACTCCTCCCCCGGCGGGGCTGCTCTCTAGGCTGCGCCACTACTGGGAAGACAACACGAAATATGCGGCCATTTACTAGTCTCTGTCACTTTGGATTTAGTACAATAAACAAACTAAGGCACGTATTCTTGGACACTGACTGACTGACAAGCATTACACCGGAGTAAATGTAATACACAATATAAAGAATTAATTTGACTATAATAAATATGCCAAACTACTGCAGCTAAAATATGAACATCAGAGATTGTATGGACCCAGTTTAGAGGTGAAATACTGCCCCCTATTTATTTTGTAGGTAGCTCGGAATTACACATTAAACGTTTATTAAGACTAAGCTATATCTTTTTACTATCACGGTGGATAAGTGAGAATTGCTGTTGTTGCACTTGTCATCCCCCCATAAAATCCTTCAACTTGCGAGGCTGGGAAAATCTAAAATTGATGAGCCTGCTTACCTTGGGATAGGGTCTGACTCTGTGGGAAGAAATTGAGGGAAAATGTCAACCTACTCCATCGAGGGCTGCTTTACTTTTAATAATTTACTTGATATTCGTAACAGCTTGCATTTTGATATGTTTTTATGCCTCTACTGCTGTTTGGTGGTCAAAAGGTCAACCTCACAAAACACGTCTTGTGTCATGTCTTGTTTTACTTCCTGTCCTTGTGTTTTTCCCTCCACCTGTGATTGTTGATTTGATCCTCCTGTGTCCATTCACCCTGCCCTTTTGTTTTTGCCTTTCTCCCCCAGCTGTGTCTCGTTCCCTTGTGATTGGTGTCTGTCTATATACACCTATCTGACCCATTGTTCCTTGTCTGTTCGTCATCCAATTTTAATTTAATGTTACCTGGCGTGCTTCCTTGTGCTTCCTCGTGTCATCGTGTTGTGTTTTCATTTTACGTTTGACCTTGTTTTGTATTTTTAAGCTTTTATAAATAAAGCTCTCTTTTTGTTAACCCTTTCTGTCTGCCGCTAGTGATGGGCAAATGAACCTTTTGTGAAGCACTGAACCACTTCAGCCAATTGTTTCGAAAATGGGTTCATTACTCGAAGCTTCAGGTACAGTGACCTCTACTGGCGAAGTGCAAGGCTGCAGTGGATTTAAAGTATCTTTGCCTTGAAAATTCTTTGACGCACACATCTAAGACTGAATATCATGTTCTATTTAAAAATAAAGATTGTGAAAATGTTGGGCCTTAAGTTTAAGATTGGATAGAGAGAAGGGGAATGACATTGAATGAGGGATGCCTGCTCTACAAGGTGCGCCATTGGGGCAGGACATGAAAATATGGGATGTAGATTTGTTTTCTTTACTTGCTCACAATGAACAGATGATGCTGGCGTGCATACAAATTGTTTCGCTAGTTGGCTGGCTGCATAATGATCAAATACAAACGCAATACCAACAACTCAACAGCAACAATGCATACTACGACACATACCTGTCAACCCCCCCGTTTTTCCCGGGATTCTCCTGTATTTTTAACCTTTCAAAAAAAATAATAGGCCTAATTAAAAAAAAAGTATTATGTTTAACATTAGCTGAAAAACGTTATCCGCTAGTAAACACAGAGAAGACGAAAACAGGAACAATAACACAGAAGGTGAGGACGAAAGCATATGGTGAGAGTCACAGTGAACGGGAGATAGATGGAGACGCAGTTGTACCTGCCATCCTGTACCTGTCGCAGTGTAGCGGACATGTTTCCCGACTCTGCCATCGCAAGGAAGTACCCGTCGGGGGAAACAAAGGCCACACAACTCATCAATCATCAAATAAATTGATGATAATAACTCATCAAATAAAATACATAAATCTTATAAACATGTCTGTACAAATAATACATACTTTAAATAAACATGTATTTCCTGAATGTATATACCTGTCCCTTATGTGTTTACGTTTACGTTGGTGGCTGAGAGCTGTTAAAATATGGGCGGAGTCCGGCAAAAAACATTCCCTTATTTTGAAATTCCAATGTTGACAGCTATGCTACGACAACAACCCACAAATTCACGGTTATAAAGTGATGAGGCGCTCAAATTCAAAACTGTTACTGCAGTGGTTCTATGGAATTGTAGTTCTGGGTTTGAAGCACGTATTGAAGCTTCAGTATCACACTACCATCACTATCTGCCGCTCTGCATTTGGGTCCTCACCTTTTCTCCACCATAACAGTAAAATAAAACAGGAAACAGAAAACCAAGATCATGATAGGTATGACGTGAAAGATTTCTGACTCTATAGGAATGGTAATCCAGTTCAAATATTGGAAGCATCTTAAGTTTGCCAGTTTGCTAAAGGAATCTGAAAAAGTACCAGGTTTGGCGTCTTCATGTACTTTTTGGAAAGTCCAACACTGAAAAGCTGTGCAGAGAACTCACTTAGTATTCTGCTGGGAAGAAGAATGCAGAAGACAAATGAGAAACCTTTGGCCATTCTATGCCTCTTCTTCTGTGTACGTTTCTGTTTAGGAATGGATGGCTTCAGATGTATATGGAATATCCCATGTCAGATGTCTAGGATTCCTTTAGATTACATCCCCAGGAAACAATCATTCCTCAGTCAGATACTTAAGTGAGGGTACTAGTCTATGAAGGAAATTGGGTACTGTAGACAGACAGAGATTGCTCTGTTGGAAAATATATGAGAAGTTAGTGATACACAGCCATACTGTATAAAGTCTAAAGATGTTTACAATGTTATTACACTAAAATGAACAATATTAGACCACAGAATTTTTTTTGGGACTTTCAATATTTGTTGATATTCCACTGTGGCCTGTGTAGCCCATGCAAAAATGTCCAGTCTGTTAACGATACCACTGGAGTTTCATCCTTCTTATTACACGAGGCTACACGAATACAGTGGAAGGCAAGTAAACCAACGCCATTGCTCACACTTGATCTACTCTGCTCTTGCGGTCCTGTTTTTCACATTTACTCCCACTTGGGTCACCCTGAGGTTCAGTTTCGATCCAGTTTAAGCACGGGCTTTCCACGGCTGAGGTCACATCATCACACATTAGTTTGGAGTTTGTTTTCGACTTATTTGAGTTGCCCATGGGACTTTGATTTTCTACCATACCTCTGGTCAAATGTTTGGATAGTAATTTAACCAGAGCCAAGTTGGTCACAGCAATGTTATAAAATAGCTTACCTCTTGTCTTTGTAGTAAGAGTAGTAGGAGTAAAATCCAATCCAGACATTTTGAAATAGTGTGATTTGCCCTTTAACTCATATATAGCATATAACACATGATACCTATAATAACAGCTCTGCTTTTGAGCAAGAAATTAAGCATCCTTATCCAACTTAATGTGTATCACAATATAACATGCATGTCAGACTTAAAAAAAAAAAAATATATATATATATAATATACTACCAGTACTCTATCATTTGTAAAAATGCCTCATAAACAAACAGAACGAAGCACCTGGTGTTTTGGAGGCACGGAGGAGTCAAAGTAGTGTCAAGTGAGCCAAACTGGTGGAGAAATTCACCCGTCTCTTGAGGAACCTCATTGTTAATCACATCCTTTGAGGTCAGGGTTTTAAAATAGCTGTACAAGAATGTTTTAATATTACAGGAATGCCAACTTTGACACAAAAACAATGCTAAAATTTAAAAACAGCATGTGATTCTACCAAGTTAGGAGAGGCAGAAAGCTGCATTGTAGCCTGTGTAGGAGGAGCAGGGCTCTGTTTTTCACATTAGTCAGTGGAAGAGTAACCATTTTCACAAGTAACGTACATAGCTCATCTAAAAATATCACTACAGTATGATAATCAAAGTGTTGACCCCTTAAAAGAAACATACTGCAATCAACTAATGGTGGTCAAAAATGTGCTGGCTTATAATCAATGTGGAATGGCAAGATAAATAATATAGATAGATATATATATATAGATATATAGAGCAGATTCATGAGCAGCGTTTCTGACATAAACCAATTGACACACAATTCAATGTGAAATCCTCTGAGAATGGAGGAATTTTGGACCATAAGACGTCCATTAATCGATAAGCTGGGAGAAGCAGACTTTTGACAGAAGCCAATTCACAAGTAAGATAAAATACATTTGGTAAGTGAAAGACGTTTTTTCTGACATTCCAAAAATGGTGGTCATATAAGGTGAATTGCATCTGAAAAGGCTTTGAAAACATTCATCCCCAATGACAGTTCAGTTAATTTAATTTAATTTTCGGTAAAAAGAACGTGACAGAGTGTGTTCCCTTCTCCTTCACATGTCGGTTTGGGTTCTGCTTGCCTGCAGTCTGTTGGACATCCTGCTGACACTATTTTAGCCCATTTCACAAGAGTGTGCTGACCGCAGCCTGCCTTTGTAGTTTGTATACTAAATGCACAGCAGAGAGGGATCCCTTTTGGGCCCGTGGTTTCCTGAAACAAGCCATCTGCAACTGCTCTGCTCTCTCTACATGGCCTGAGGAAAGAGGACATGCACAAATAAAGTGGATTCATATACTGTATGGACCTCAACAAAGAATTAATTCATACTTACTTCAACCCATAAAACCTTTTTATGGGTTCCACTCATGGCAATTATCATCTCTTTTTGATGTTTGAGAAAGTCCTTTCTTTCAAAATTAAGGTCTATTTTTTAAAAAGCTAAGGCATCTGGATATTCAAGGACATATTTCTCTTTTTTGCTAGTTCTTTCCCATCTTTATTTCTTTCCTTCTTACCATCTATTTAACCTAATGACCCATCCTTAGTATCTGCAGTTGATTAGGATGGTGGGCAGTGGTGTTGGGGGAATGTGATGAGTGTTTTACCTCCAGGATGCTTCAACAACAGCATCGTTTCTTTAGGTACAATTGTACAACGTTTCAGGAGCTCACTGCCGGGATTCTGATGGGACAGGACAATAGCCAATAAGGGTATTTCTAATCTTCACTGCAGACACTGAGTGTGCTCTGGGAAGTTTCAGTTTGCAGATGAAAGGAGAAGCGGAAAGAATGAACGTGGCGAAGAGAGAGAGAGAGTAGAGGAGAAAGAAAATGGGAAAGCAGCAGGAAATCCTATTCGACAGGGCCATGCCTCTCCATGTTGCACCAATACATTTCTTATTTACTTATACCTGGAAGGGTGGAGAGCAGATAATGTTTACTCGAAATACAACGGTTGCCCTCCGCAAACAATAATGCTGTACATAAAAGTGCATTAGTTTCATCCAGCTGTGCGACTGGCTCGGGTGGAAGCCGCAGGCAAAGGCAACAGCATATTTACCAGACAATTTATACAGTATATGTGATTTACCATGACTCGTACTCCCATTACTTTTAATGCATACATAAACTTGAAAACATTTTAGCGGAGATGAATCGTGGAAAATCAAAACAGAATGTAAAAGTTCTGTGTGTTCTTCGAGGATGGATTTCGTGTTCATTGCTTCAAACAAGAGCCCTTCACTGAATGGTACAACATGTACCCTCAGACGGCTTTCTGACAAACATTAATGTGGAGGTGAAGGGGTATCTGCTTGATTCACTGCCCAACATTTACATTGCATTACAACTCAATGCATCAAAATCTTACATACATAACTTGATGTAGTAATTTATTTATGCTTCAACTTGAAAGTCTGCCCATTCATAGAAAAAAAATCTACTCTGGCAGTCATAAAAGAGCAGAGACTGGTGAACTATAAGAAATGACAGACGAGCTCAAAACAAAAGGACATTTTCAAGAAGTCGACTTGTCTGCAGACATCGTGCCACTCTTTATACATCTTAGTTAACATCACAATCACAATCCTTTCAACTGCATCCTGAATCCAATGGCCTCACTATGTATTCATTTAAAAAACCACAGTATAGAAACTTGGGCTTGGGGTCCAACATTTAAAACCCTATCATTTTGTAGTACTCAAATTGAGAATTACTCCAAAACCACAACAAAACAATCCAAACCCACAAAATGACTACATGCAGTAAAACTACAGCCAAATTCCTTCAGCATTGTTAAAATCAGGGAGTATTTCAATAACGGCAGCATATAATTGTGTCATAATAAAATGACAGAAGCATAAATATGTCATCCATAATTCTGGAGTTGGCATTACAAATATCTTTCTTGAAAAACAAAAAAAATTATTTCTGATTTTCCTAACCCTAACCCAAGCCAGGGGGGTCTGAAAGAGGCTTGTCCTGCTGGGGACACACTACTGTTCTGCATTAGTGTCAACATTAAATTGATTTCAATTGATTGGACAATGATAATAAAGACCCTGGAAAGGAAAGTGCAGAATTGTCAATCCATAATGCTGTGATAGTTGCAATTCAAAGCTGAATAGACAAAAATGAATTTTGAAAAAACATGAGCTCAGATCAAATGCTTTAGCACAGAATAGTGCAAGAGAAAAGTCTCACCACTGTTTGTAAACTCCACTCCATACACCTCGCAGAGTCCAAGCCGCACGAGGACCGGGCCATCAAATGAGCAACAGATGAATCTGATTACATCATTTCCATTTCATTAGTTTAAAGCTTTTAACCTGATGATTCCTTCAGTCTTTGTTTTTATCTGATAAGGCATGGAGCCACGAAGTGCCGTGCAGGGCAAAGGGCAGTTATGAGCCAGCCCAACATCCCCACTAAGATTACCTAGCTTGCTATGCTCCCCTCAGACATGAACAAAATACAGATAAATCAGCTTTAACAGATTTATTCTGATGTTTCATGTTTTGTCGTCATGCATTTTAAAATTCTTCTGAGTTTGGCGAGGGGAGAAAAGAACAACACATATGTGTCGTGACACATACTCTAAATCCAGTTTTTTTAATTTTCAGTGAAGGGCTCTTGCAGAGATTTTCTTCCACTCACTTCCAATCGGATTGATCCAGAAAAGCTCTTCAAACAAAACCATGGATTCATTGATTCATTTCCAATTAAAAACAAATAACATTAATGTCATAACATTTTTTCTCTGATCATTATACATACAATATACCATCCTGTGACAGCACAATCATTGTATTGTTTTTTTTAATTTTTTTACCAGGAATCTATTATTGCAAATATGAAAGCTAATCATTATTTTTAAATGGGAAAAAAGGAAAAAAAATAATGAAACCACACATCTCATTCTGGTGTTATTGTGTGCTGTAATGCGATCAGTATTTTCCATACAGGATCCACGTAGGGCTGCAGATACTGACATCAGTTTCCTTTTCTTTCTCTATCTGATTGTTATAAAACTGATGAAATCTACTGAGCAGCAGTGCCCTCTGAACCTGTGGCATCTGTTTTAGATGCTGAGATAAGAACAGTCGTGCACTGCATGCTTTGATGACGTTAACAACATATGACAAGTCATTCTCTTTTGCACATTTAAAGACCGTTAATTAAACAGATGACAGGAGGTAAAAACAAGGGAAATTGTTTTATTTCAGATCAAATATACCCGTAAATAGACTCACAAAGTAGGCCTTAGTCACAACAGATGTACATTATGGATTTCAATTTCACTTAGGCTCCTCTTCATTAGTGTCACTCCATCCTGCTGGATCTTGTCAGCATGAGCTTTTAGCCATGCAGCCATTTCCAGTGTTTTAATTGGTGTTTATAAGAGAGTCTGCCTGACCCTGATATGGGTTGGATGTGGTAGCCCTGGGGAGCAGGGACCCGGCACCCTCCCATCCTGCCCGCTGAATGGAAATCAAATGGGAGATTACATCTTCAAACACAACCATGTATCATACTACTAAACAACTAAATCTTAAGACCAGAGGAACTCAGTATATTCGCCATATCCTTTCACAGGAATCATCACCCACTGACCCCTTCCTCCCGCCACCCCAACACCACCACCATCCCCACCCCGCCCTCTTGCCTCTTAGCAGGAGTGACGACACTGCCGGTGAACACAAATCGTTTCCAGCTCAGGTCAAATTTGGGATGTTTAATCTGAGGGAAGTCCAGATGTGCTCTGCAAACTCTTTTGTTTATGAGTATCAGGATTTCCGTGGGAGATTCAAGATATTTTTCTCTTTGAGGGAAGAAAGAGTGTGCAAACCTTAGACAAATAACATTCTTCTTCTTCTTCTAATTGTTATTATTATTATTATAATTAGGCTATTTGGTTTATAAAAACCTATTTGCTTTGCAATCTATAAAACATACAAGTTGGACAACAATGCAAACCAGACGGTGACTCGCTGTTGTGTCACTGAATTTTATCATGGAGTTAACCAATAATATAAATGTTCCTATGGCAGTGCTTCTAGGAAAGATATGAATGGACCTGAGATGAGCTCATAAGTGTAAAAGAGTTGAGCCATATGGTGGGTCACACTAAAACAAGAAATGATGGAAACACGGGCATTCAGCAATGAGAGCACCCGAGGTAGTAAAACTAGCTGTGCCACTGCAGAGAGACGTGGACGTCTACGAATGCACAAAACCCCTCATACAGACTCACGAGCATACACTTTACACATGGTGTTAAAATGAGAGGGGGATTTAACTTTAAGTTCAACATTAAGATGTTTCTGGTACTACAGTGTAATTTCTGGGATAGTCTTTTTATTAGCAAAAAATGTAACTGTTAACTGTAAACTAGCTACTTGTAAAACAATTCAGTCACAGACTCTGTCTCTTAAATTCAACGGCATTCTCATGTCACGGCGCACAGAAGAGGAAGTCTTGGCCCTGATATCCTTTAACCATTATCTGAATGTTCGCTGGCTACATATTGGTCGTTGCCCCCAGAGGCTAAATCATTGTCAGACCGATTGCCTATGTGTTCTCAGATTGGCATAAAACTGGCTTTGGATATTAAAAAAGATATAATTGAACATAATCCAGGGTTTGCTAAATCTTCCAACATTGTTCCCTTTATCTGGCGATTGGTTTTGGCTTTGTCTGTAATTTTTTGTTTTTGTTTTATCAAGTTCAAAGCCTTATATATAAAAAAAGTAAAATAATGAAAGACTCGCCATCATCTCTTTGTGAAATATAGTTTCCTCTCGTATCTCTGTTTTGACTTGCAGGGGAGGCTCTACAGGAAACTTTGTTTTCAAAGAAAACCGCAAGTTTGTGCAATCCTGTCCTGACTGACATACAATATATAGATTTACTGTCCAAATACGGTACTTTTCTTATTTACTGTGGATTTTTAGATGTATTTTGAGAATAAAGATCATGCAAGCATGGCTTGTTTGTCTGAAACTGTTTATATGCAACTGCCTTCTTGTCTTCCACTGTTTTGGATCTCAGTATAGTTAATGTGCCATGAAGTTTCGGGGACTGTTCATATGTGGATACAATAAATAAGATCAGTTGACAAGGAAAAAAAGAAAGGAAGGAAGGATGACAAGCAGGTGGGAGGGAATGAACATAGAAGGGAGACAAGAGAAAACTAGAAGGGCACTCTTGCAAAGTGAACAATAGTGTGTGTATCTGCCCCGTGATTCAAGTCCACTCCAAAGTTTACTGGGATCATCCTTGGCCCATGATACTTCCTTCCACCAATTTTCATGAAATTTGGTTCAGTAGTTTTTCCATTATCCTGCTGACAAACAAACCAAACCGAAGACATAACCTCCTTAGTGCAGGTAATAAAGAACAAATGTGCCACAACCTCAAATTTGTACTTTGGTACAACATTTGAGTAAACGTAGTGGATTATATTTCTATAGTTCTTAGAAAGGCAATAGCGCTGGATATGTGAGATATGATAGACTTCAGCATCAGTTTAGGACTGGCTCCAAATAAGTGATACTCAAATGCTGCAGGTGGCATTTGCTGTATCAAGACTTTTCAGATTTCTGTCTGGCACAACATAATTGTTTCAAGACAGGACCAATAAACAGAAGAGGGGGGAAATATAATTATTTTTCTGTAAGTGATTTGTGTCACGATCTGGTTGTACTTTGGTTTCCTGTTTTATTTTGAAATGTTCACTCCCCCGTGTGTCATGTCTTGTTTTACTTCCTGTCCTTGTGTTTTTCCCTTCTTCTGTGATTGTTGATTTGATCTTCCTGTATTTGCCTTTCTCCCCCAGCTGTGTCTCGTTCCCTCATTTAGTGTCTGTGTGTATATATCCCTGTCTGTCTCATTGTTCCTTGTCAGTTTGTCATTTCATGTTATGCCCGTATTGGTGGATGTTTTCCTGTGTTCCCTTGTGCTGTGTTCCCTTGTGCTTTTCTCTTGTACTGTGTTCCCTTGTGCTGTGTGCCCTTGTGCTGTGTGCCCTTGTGTCTTCCTGGTTTGTGTGTTCAGTTTATTTTTTACCTTTTGTATTGTTATAGTCTGCGTCCTCTGTTGTTTTGCTTGTTAGCTTTTGTATTTTTCGGCTTTGTTTTATTAAAGCAGATGCATTGAAAGGCAGCTTGGCCTTTGTAGAACTCTCATTTTAGTTGCTTGGTTTTATGTCCAATGTTAAATACCTTAAGTACAGCCAGTATTGATTGCCATTTTTCTGTGTACAATCAATCATTCTGTAAATAAAGCCATTCCTATAGTACAAACTATTCATTGTAAAGGATCTGAAGCATCTACATCATGATGCCGCGTTAACTCTCACAGCTAATGGAGTTAGGAGTATTCACAGGCGTGTCAATAAGGATGTGCTTTAGATCAAGCCGTTGCAAGTCTGAGAGAAATGGTTTTGTGTCGGAGAAAGTAGAAACATTCTGATTTGTGTCAGATTATGTGTTATATCACTGTTTAACAGCCATAAGAGCATGGAAAGCACACATATAGTTTGTCAGTCATATTAAAAAACTTGGGGTTAGAGAAACACTTAGTAGTGGTGCTACCTCGTAGTTGTTACTGGTGTAGGTTGAATGCTTTACAACACTGCTATGTGGTGTTTTTCTAACAATTGAGTTAGATTTAGATGTAGTCTGAAATCAGCAGTTTCCCTGCCTATTGTGGTTGTGCAAATAATGACTGTAATGTCAGAATCAGACTACACCATTTTATTTGATTTTGTTTGCCTTTTGAGATTGTTACTGTGTCAGACGAGGCAATCACAGAGTCATGAATTCTTGCAGTGTAAGGGCAGACTACACGTCATCCTAACCAATCATAGCTCCTCTTTACAACTTCTGTGATGTAGCCTACTACAATGCAATCATACAGGGGTAGCACTGTTTCACACGACAGGACAAAAAACATTATTCCTCTTTCACTTTGCTAAGTTCAGTTGTGCATTCAAGACTGTTGTGTGCTTTTATATGTGTCATCGTCAAGTAATACATCTTAGAAGTTATCAAACTAGGACTCTGTCTGCCTAAGAAATAGGACAGACGAAATATCAAACTTTGAAACAGGGAACTGTTTCCCAACAGTCAATGTGGGTCGAGTTTTCTTATTGCAAAAGTGATTTGTAACGGTTTTGGAAGGCACTGACAAACAATGTCTTTCCGTGGATTGAGGCTTCCATCCAGATTCTGTAGGGCAATTATAAACTACGTATTTGGTTGTTTGATTTGGAGGTCTTGACACAGCATTGGTTGTCACTGTCTTAACTACACAGAAATAAGAAGCAATTATCTTGCAAGAACCTTTACAATAAAAAACAACCTCCTTAGTAATAATGAATAAAGCCTCTTCAATTATAATAAAAGGCGTTTTTAATAATAAACAAATGTATCGCTGTTATTATATTACATTACAGTTAATTTAGCTGACGCTTTTGTCCAAAACGACGTACAAAAAATGCAAACAATCATGGAGATACAACTCCGAACAGCAAGAATCTTGTAAGTACAATAGCTTCAAATAGGTACAATCGTATAAGTGAACACTGTCTTCAAATAAGCCAGTTTGAAGTGCAACATAAGTGCAACATACAGAAACAATAAAATACAAATTCAACTATTAGCTATAAATAAGCCAAACCAATATAAGTGCAACATACAAAGAACAGTTATTTTGTTTTCTTCATTCGCCGAGGTGCAGTCGAAACAGGTGAGTTTTCAGTCTGCGACGGAAGGTGTGAAGACTGTCTGCTGTCCTGACATCAATGTGGAGGTCGTTCCACCATTTTGGAGCCAGGATAGCAAACAGGCGGGTTTTGTTTGAGGAAAATCTGGGTCCCACTCGTAGTGAGGGAGTGGCGAGCCGATTGGTCGACGCAGAGTGAAGTGAACGCGCTGGGGTGTATGGTTCGACCATGGCCTGGATGTAGGAAGGGGCTGATCCATTCACAGCACGGTAGGCCAGCACCAGAGTCTTGAAGCAGATTCGGGCCGCCACTGGTAGCCAGTGAAGGGAGCGGAGAAGTGGTGTAGTGTGGGAGAACTTGGGTAGATTGAAGACCAGTCGGGCTGCTGCATTCTGGATGAGCTGTAGAGGTCAAATGGCACATGCAGGCAGTCCAGTGAGGAGGGACTTGCAGTAGTCAAGGCGTGAGATGACAAGAGCCTGAACAAGAACCTGCTTTGCGTTCTGAGTCAGTAGGGGACGTATCCTCTTGATGTTGTACAGAGTGCATCTGCAGGAAGCGGGTTGTTGCAGCGATGTTGGGACCGAAGGACAGTTGGTTGTCCAGCGTCACACCCAGATTCCTTGCAGTCAGAGTCGGGGAAACAACAGAGGTGCTGATGTTAATGGTAAGGTCTTGGATGGGAGAGCCCTTACCTGGAATGAAAAGGAGCTCGGTCTTGTCAAGCTTGAGTTTCAAGTGATGTGCGGCCATCCACCGAGAGATATCAGCCAGACAAGCCGAGATCCGTGCCTCCATCTGGGTTTCAGATCTGGGAAAAGACAGAATCAGTTGAGTGTCATCTGCGTAGCTGTGGTAGGAGAAACCGTGAGAGTGAATGACAGAGCCAATTGAGTTGGTGTACAGTGAAAAGAGGAGAGGCCCCAGGACAGAGGTCTGAGGTACCCCGGTGGTGAGTTGACAGGGGTCCGACAGAGCCCCTCTCCAAGTTACCCTGTAGGTGCGATCCTTTAGGTAGGATGTGAGCAGGGAGAGAGCAGAGCCTGAGACTCCCAGTTCTTGGAGGGTGTGGAGGAGGATCTGGTGGTTCACTGTGTCAAACGCAGAAGAAAGGTCCAGAAGGATGACAACAGATGAGAGGGAGGCTGCTCTAGCAGCGTGGAGTTCCTCAGTGACAGCGAGGAGGGCGGTCTCAGTTGAGTGGCCCGCCTTGAAACCAGATTGGTGCGGATCAAGAAGGTTGTTCTGGTGAAGGTAAGACGAGAGTTGATTAAAGACTGCACGCTCAAGTGTTTTGGAAAGAAAAGAAAGAAGAGAGACAGGTCTGTAGTTGTTCACTTCAGAAGGATCGAGTGAGGGTTTCTTTAAGAGAGGGTTCACTCTTGCCTCCTTAAGATTGTTAGGAAAGCAACCAGATGTTAAGGAGGTGTTGATGAGATGGGTGATAAAAGGAAGGAGGTCAGGAGCAATAGACTGGAGAAGGTGAGAGGGGATAGGGTCCAGAGGGCAGGTGGTAGGACGGGCAGAGGTAATGAGAGATAGAATTTCTGTCATCTAGCGTATGTCATCTATCGTTTTTACAAAGTAGTTGACAAAGTGGAACGGTAGGAGGGAAGAAGGAGGTGGGGGACTGGGAGGGTCGAGGAGGGTGGAGAAGATAGAGAAAGAAGATAATTTTTTGTTGGAAGAAAGTGCTTTTCGCTTATGAAATAGAAGAAGAGAAAGAGGAGAGAAGAGTTCGTGAGGGTGTTTTGATTTCATTCATTTTCTTTCAGCTCCCCATAGGATGGCTCTGTTAGCACGCACAGAGTCATCCAACCAGGGAGCTGGAGGGGTCTGGCGAACCTGCTGCAGAGTGAGAGGACAGAGGGATTCCAGAGAGGAGGACAGAATAGAGAGGAGAGTGTCTGTGGCAGAGTTGGCAAGCATGAGTGAGAAGGAGTCAGGAGAAGGAAGGGCCGAGAGGACAGCTGAGGCAAGAGAAGAGGGAGAGAGGGAGTGGAGGTTACGGCGGAGGGGTATAGTTTTCGGGGAGATAGGTTTGTTAGTTTGGGAGAGGGGGAGATAGTAGGATATGAAAAAGTGATCAGAGATGTGAAGTGGGGTTACAGAGAGGTTTGAGGTCGAGCAGTTTCTGGTGAATATGAGGTCGAGGTGGTTGCCAGCTTTGTGAGTAGGAGGGGACGGAGACAGGGAGAGAGCAAAAGAAGATAGAGATAATAAGTCTGTTGACTTCTCTGACTGGATGTTGAAGTCACCGAGAATTACGAGAGGAGGGCCATTTTCAGGGATGTTGGACAGGAGAACGTCCAATTCCTCCAAAAACTCCCCCAAAGGACCTGGAGGACGGTAGAGAACAACAATGTTTAATGTAACCGACTTTGTTACCGTGACAGCATGAAATTCGAAAGATGAGTGAGTGAAGTCTGGCAGTGGGTAAAGAGAAAAACTCCATTTTGGAGAGATCAGCAGACCAGTGCCACCTGTGGCTGTGGAGAGAGCAGCAGTGGTGGAAGTGTTATCAGGTGTGATCCAAGTCTCAGTGAGGGCAAGGAAGTCGAAGGATTGATGGGAGGCGTAACCAGAGATGAACTCTGTCTTGCGAGTGGCCGACCGGCAGTTCCACAGGCCACCTGTGACGAGGTGTTGGGTATGAGAGAAGCGGGTGGGATATACAAAAGCAGAGCGGTTACAATGGTGTTGCGAACATGTGCGAGGCCTGTAATATCTATAAGAAGAGACATGAACAGGAATGGAAAATATACACATTTGAATTTGAATTTGAAAGGAGGGAAGCGCAAGCAAACCGAGATACTTATCCTCCTCATGAAGACTCCTGCGTTATCGTTTATCGTTAGGCAATCATAAACTCTTCCACAAATAGTACTAAAACCTGAAGATATGAGAGTGCAGCCCTGTGCCAAGGCCAATGCTAAATTCACGTTCACCACCTTGTTCTTCCGACTTCAGTGTGTTCTTGAACAAAGAAGATGTGTTATATTATATTACTCAGGGCATTTAAACAGTAAATGTAAATGTTCACAGTTGGGAAAAAATCTTTTGGATTATACCCTACTGTACAATGTTAAACAAAAGAGAAACTTAATGAGTGTAACTGCCCCGTGATTTGAATCCACCACAATATTTAATGGGTTCTTCCATGGCCAATGCTACACCCTTCCATGAAAGTTTCATCATGTTTCATGAAAATCTGGCCAGAAGTTTTTCTATAACCCTGCTGACAGACAATCAAACAAACCAAGCTGAAACTTAACCTCCTTTGCAGAGGATATAAGAAGTCATTCCTCACATCCTGCGCAACAGGTGACCAGAATACCCTTCCAATCAACTCAGGGAAATTGTGAAACTCAGCCTAAATGAATTTGGACAACAAGTACCAGAGAATGAGGGACTGCCACCGGGTCATTTTGGAAGGCACTGGCTCCTTCTGATGTGTTGTGTGAGAACTTGTGTCACGCAGGTAACAGAAGGAATGTAAATTCAGCTCAGCCACAATGGCTGGCCTCTGCTGCATCTAGCCTGGCTCTGTCTGGAGGGAACAAAATACGGAATTTTTTTTCTTGGCTTTCTTGGCTTCCTGAAGTTTCTGCTGGTTGCATGGAAACCACACAGGATGCCAGTTTAAAGCTTTGGGGATTTTTTTTAAGGATTGAACAAACAACATATAATGTGTTTAATTAGTGAGTTTTGGAGGTACTTGTAGGTGGATTTTGCTGCCAGGCAAGCTGTTTCCTGTTCCCCTCTGTTTCCAGGATCTGTGCTAAGCTAAGCTAACCGGCTGCTGGCTGTTGTCCTGTATTTGACAGACAGCTATGAGAGTGGTAAATAAGCATATTTCCCAATATGTCTAACTATTGCATGTTAGTCTAACCAATATGTCTAACTACTAAGCCGATCTATGAACAATCCGTTTTTTCTTGTAATTTTTCTGGTAATAAACAAGGATAGCCTACAGATTATTCTGAATAACAATATTTTGCTTTGGCTCTCCTCACTCCTCACAGGATTTTGGTTTGGCACTGTCTAATATGAGACGGCTTTCTGATTGGACAGAAAACCTGCTTTGAACTGAGCCACTATCCGAAAGTGAACTCTGTAAAGTAAAGTAGAGACAAGAATGTCACTGAAAGGATATATGAAAACAAGCTTGCATGCACTGTACATGAACACACACAAAGTCGACAACTTTAACCTCTCGCCCTGCTGCCAATAATGCTGTGGTTTCTGCAGCAGTACTCAGTGTTATCAATTAATCCTTGGGAAGTTATGGAATAGACTAAATAGTCTAGTTCAGACTGATATACACTGGTTCTCCTTTTCCTGTTTCCCTTCCATTTGATATGTCTGGTCAATGGCCTCATGGCCAGGTGGATGATCAGACCACATCCTAATATTCATCTCGGCATCTGCCCTCATTTATCAGCGATTAACTCCGCCACACAATCTTCAAGGGATCTTCTACACATTACACGATTGCAGCACTGGTAACAATTCATTACAAGGCTTCTATTTGAGGTTACATTCTGACATTAAACACAGGACAAGAAAACCAGAAATAACAAAACACTGAGCTTGGTTCAAACTCCACTAATCACATTGAGAGGAAGATGAAAGGCAAGTGTGGAAGGGGCATGGTGGAATCCCGACAGACTTGTTAGTTATTGCCTGGTACCAATCAAATGGTCCACGATTTAGACATTTTTGCCAAACCAAGATGGTTTGTTTGTAATATGCAAGACATTCCATAGCGCTTCATGTGTGTACAACCTCAAAATGAGTATGGGCAGCTATTCTGTCATTATCAAACTCTCTGCCAATCATTGAATTCCAGACATTTTTTCAACAGAAAGCCCAACTTACCTCAAAAATACATCAATACAAACAGGGACTGATCAGCCTGCGTGCATGCATGTGTTTGCAAATATTACCACAACCACAACCCTTTAAAAATCAATTGGTTATTGGCGTGTTGACTGATTTACAAAGAAATAGAACCAGAAAACATTTCCAAACATCAGCCAAACACAGAAATCCAACCTTTTTGATTTGGAGGATGACTTTTGAAGCCAACAACTGTCCTCAGGGGATGGGTGAAATAGCTTGAGTTGAACTACAGCACGTTCCCCCATGTTTTAATTAGGCTTATCCTTTCATGTTGGGAGACGCATGACCCCAGTTGTGCCTCTCTCTGTGAGAGGACAGAGGAGACACAGGGGTTTAAACTGTGCCAGAAGAGCTGTGGTCCATCAACCACAAACCAGCGATGCATTTTATCTGTCTGCAACACTCAGCAAGAACATCCTCAACGAGGTCAAAAGACCAAGGGCACATCTTGAATCTTTTCTTTACCGTCATGCGTTTATACCACAGCATCTTTTTTTTGCTTACTTCATCATTGTTGGTTGGCCATGTGAACAAACATGCCTGAATATTAGTGAGCCAAAGAGCACATGAAGCCCTGTGACTGGCGATGATAAATTAACCAGGCTAAATTGAATAACCGGAGGTGTTATGTGTAACAATATTACGACCTGGGCCAGGGCTTTCATGTGGAGGATGTGTCACTCATTCTCCCTTACTGGCCTTGCTAGGGCCCGCTGCATTGTGTTGGAGCAGTTTTCATCAGCAGAATCTAGCTTTCACTACCATAAGTCGAGGTCTTTGACACATGCCTGAAATAAAGTCCAAGGTCAGGCATGGAGGCTTTCACATTGGCCACTGTAAGAGTTATAGTTTACTTTCAAAACATCATTAATATAGATGTGAGCACAGACATTCACAGAGAAAATTCAAGTCTCAATATTACTGTAACATGAGAAAGCAAGGAGTTTAATATATGCAATATGATCGTCACTAGGATTGTTCAATTTGTTGACAAAGAAAGCAGTTTTATTCACTAGAAGGCCTTTCCCATTAGTGAAAAATAATCTGGGAATCTGATCCCTGTGTTTTTGATCAGCTCCAAAATGTACTGGCTTCTTCCTTGGCTAATGCAACACCCTTCCACCAAGTGTCATGAAAATCAGGTTAGTAGTTTTTCTGTAATCCTGTTGACAAACAGAAAAACAACCCAGCAAAATTAAGCCAAAAACATAACCTTCTTGGTGGAGGTAACTATTCAGAGTGATAAGGATTTCTGAAATTCCCGAGTTTATGAGTGCTGTTCTACCTATCATAGATACCTTTCACATTTGCTGAGTATGCCCTAAATATGTAGGTACTTCACATCATTACCTCGTTTCAGTTCAGTGATCTCCACTTCTAAAGGGTGTGAAACTTTATTCTCCTGGTCTGTTGACAACTTGTCAGACAAATCAGCAACAAGGGGAGAAAGACATGTTCCTTGAGGAAGATAAGGGAGTGAGATGGATCTAGGAAGTGAGAGGGAGAGTAGAGAGAGAAGGTTTATTTACAGCTCCGCTGGAGGAGGTATGAGCTCACAGACCAGCTGCATTTTGTGGGGAGCGTTAGAACAGGAGTAAAAAAGAGGAGGGTGGGGGAAAAGAGAAGAGTCAGATCAGAGATCATCTCTCATTCCCCAGACTCAGCTTCAAAGTCCTACAAACTCAGCAGGGAGGTAAAGCCACAAATATGGCCTCCAAACTCAACCAGAGACTCACAACATCTATTCTGTATGCATTTTCAGTGAGAGAGAGCATGAACATGCAGAAGCAAATGTTGCAATCATGCGGACATAGCTTGGGGTCATAGACACAAACAAACTGGAAGTGTTCTGCTGAGTCTGTAAAATGAGCTGTCTGGGTTTTGATGTAAGATAAGTGGAGGAGAGGAGCACGGGATGAGGAGAAAGTTACTCATTGGGAGATTGTTTGAGCTATTAAGTCATAGACAATCACACAAACAGTTATTTTCCTGCTCTTCTAAATTTGCGTCAAAGTACCTGATGACAGACGTCACCTGGCAGCTCTGACCTGTTTTTTTCTTTAAGGGCTTATGGAGCAGACAGCGCTGATTATACAAGGAGAGAAGTGACGACAAGAGTTTGTATCTGGTGAAAGTGTTATTTCAGTTCAGAGTACAAGTTAATGACTGGCTGGGGCGGCTACAGGATGGCTTATCAGGAACAGGAACACAAAAGAACACATGTAACGCACTAGCAATGTGACACCTTGTACATGTACAATATTTTCATGATATAATGCTTTATAACTAAATTTAGAGGAAACCTTGCCTCTACCTCAGCGCAACCTTTTTGTTCTACAAAACCTGAAGGAAAATAATCACCACAGGTTTTCAACACTGGCAGGAAGCACTGCAAAGCTCTTAGTTCTAATGAACAGTCCTCCTGCTTTCTCAGCCCCTGCGTAATATTCCCACAGTGCATTGTTGTTATTTCGCATTCCACAAAGGTATTGTCCCATTTTTGTGCCGAGGTATACACCAGAGGTCTCCCAGTAAGTGGTGTAATGAGCAGGGGCTGACAGGAGTTGACAGGAGATAATTAGTGCCTGCAGAGCCCCTTAGCTGGGGGCAGATGAGGGCCAAAGCTGAGGCCTTTTGTCTCCCCCAGCAGGTCTCAGTCACCAGGTCCAAGCACTAAGGAGAGCTTGTAAGTCCTAAGCATCGTCTGTACACTCTGGGCAATTGTCCCGCAGATTTTTTCATGTTCTCTTGACAAAACCTAGTTTAGCCTTGTCTAAATTGTAGATCTCACCACTAAACACTTCCTTCTGAAACCCAGTGTGGAGTGGGAGCAAACAAAAAAAGCTAACCTCACCCCTTTGCACTAACACACTGGGTCGGACCATGAAGATGTGGAAAGTTCCGTCAGCTTATTTGAAATCTGATAATTCTATAAAATGACTGATGGAGAAAACAGTGTTTCAAACTGGATTTAGAAGCGTCTCTTTCCGATATTCTAATACACTTGTGTGGACTAATAACTACTGACTCTACTGAATCTAACCTACATTCTCAGACATTGTTTCCTCCCAGATCCAAATGTCCACCCACAAAGATGAAAGATAATTCCTCTAAACAGCTTTGCTCCCAGGGTGGGAGGCTAAACGAGAACCTGGTGGCGTAGCAGAGGACCAGAGATGCAGATGAAAAGATCTGTAGGCTGATAAGGAAGCCAGACAGACTGGATGATGAGAAACAAGGCCTATAATGGGGAATTGGCGATTTACTGGGTCGGCCTGCATGTTGCTGGCTGTGGTTTCAGGGACAGAACAAGGCCACCTAGAAAGAGAGAGAGAGAGAGAGAGAGAGAGAGAGAGAGAGAGAGAGAGAGAGAGAGAGAGAGAGAGAGAAAACACTTCCATAAAATTCCAATCTGTTGTTTTTACGCTTCAGTTTTCATTTTTAATAACGTAAAGTAAAGTAACATGTTAATAAGTGAGCTTTGGAGGTGCAGTTAAGCCAATCTTTTCCACCTGCTTCCAGTGTTTATGCTAAGCAAAGCTAGCTGTCTCCTGGCTGTACCTTTATAACTAAAAGACATCACCCACTTCGTATGTTATCAGCCGATTAAATAGCCATTATCGGTTGTCATCTGCATAGATTTGAGTTGATATGGCTGTACTCTACCTCCTAATTTGTTCAGTAGGCCATTATCATCTATTGGTAAGAAGGATCAGCCCAGGAAGGTTCAAAATTGTTTGGCCTCTAATGGCCATTTTTGAAAGGAGCAAAGGACGAAGTCAAGTGACATAGTATTAAGGCCGGTAAATCTCAAACCGTTGGTGAGCGTTTGTCGGCCTAGTTTTTGCGGTGTGTCCCGCACTGTTTTCACTTATTGGCCCTGCCGACAGTCTCCGTTGCATCGGCAGAGCACTGTCTGCAAAATAAATCACTCTGATTGGCTGTTAAGCTTAAGCGAATCAGCACCCGACAAGAGTGCACACACAGAGGCTCTTTTCACTTTTCATCTTTATCTCATCTGATCATTCATATACAGGGATACTTTCACAACGACATCTTGAATAAAGATAAGTGGTCAGCAAGAGTGGTTTTTGACAAATGCTGCTTTGTTTCAATGTGTGCATCATAACAAAGGTTGTATATTTGCAGTCAGGTCTTCTGGTTTCCTTTTTCTAATGACGAATACAGACTACCTCCGCCTGCTGTTATTGAAAGTTATTTCCTCTCATGCAGGCGCAGAACATACGTGCTAGTTGGCCGTTGGTTGTACTCTTTGCGTTGTATCCAAATGCAGGCGATGTCGCCACTTGTTCTATGATGTATGACAAACACAAGACTCTTACCCAGGAGACTGCTGCTCATTTCCCATGTGAAACCAAAACTCAACACTTTGACTTATTTTACCTTACTTCGTATGTAATGTACTTAACTTACATACGTAACTTAAATAGTAACAAACGTACTTATTTCAACCCAAACCATGATCCTTTCGTAAACCTAACCAAGTAGTTTTGTTTGATCTCACAGCTTTAACCACGTGTTTATTTGTGACCATTTCACGAAGTAGAAGCGTAGAAGAGTAGGTGCAGTTTGTCCTGTCTGATGCATTATAATGGTAATGATAACAACTAATAATTGTCGTTTAATGGGCTGATAACATTCAAAATGGCTGAGTAATATCAACCATCTCTTCTAACTAGAAAGAAAACTTTTCCTGTAAAATCAAATGTAAATGGGGCACTGAATCTTGCTTTTATTGCCTTTCATCCTTTCTAACAATCATTTCCAAAAAATGTTGGAGTAGTTGAGAGACACTGGACCAAACAGATTGAAGGTTTATAGACAGATCTGTCACACCTTCAAAGAGCTTCTCAACGCATTCTTCTTTTCATCATTGCTTTTCATACCTTATGGCTGAAAACAAGAGCCAAGTGTTCACACCATATGCCTGATAAAAAAGAGCAAAGACAAACGTACAGGTGTCATAAATGAGACACAGGCGAAATGAGAGCATATGTGTGCTTCAACTAGTGAAGGAAAAAGTAGCCAGGCAGCAATTTTGATCCTAGATACCATAAAAGAGAAATATTAAGTCACAATTCACACAGACACAGAAGAGGAGAAAGAGAGAAAAATGAAGAATATTGAAAAATAAATATTAATAATATAATTGCTGAGCCTTTTCACTGTAAATTCACCCAGAGTTCGCACTCTGATCACATTTCTACCCCTCCCATCTCCTCTTCCCCCTCTCTGGGTCTCTGTTTTCAATCTTGCAAGGCTTCAGATCCCCCTGCATGTACACACATACATACACACAACCTCCCACTCAACCCCTACGGCTTGTGCTCCTGGTCTCATTGTACCAAACTGATAGCTTGAACATCCAGGGAATGTGCCTTCATCAAAACACTCTCCTATCTCATTAACAGCCGGATAAAAGGGAAAGGGTGTGATGGTCTCTGTTTCACCCTCTTTTTCCTCTTCTCTGCCCTACCTTTCCTGTCAGGTTTGTGCAAGACGAAAAGACATGAAAGGGAACAGAAACGATGGTGCTGGATATGGCTATGTGGGAACAGACATTATGAGATAGAGTAAGAGGTACAAATGGAGTGAAAGTGGAGACATTTTCTTGCATCACTGAACGTTGTGCCTCCAGTAAAAGGGTTTACGCTGTGATAACCATTGAGGACAGGTTGTTCGTCATGTTTCTGGAAATGTGGGGAGATTCTATTTTTTATTAAAAGGAGTTTACAAACACGCATTTAGGGTTTTGGCATTTTTAAAGGCTAAATGTAAAAAAGATTTACATTAGATTTGACCGTTTCAAGTCAGAAATGCAATAAACTAAATAAAAATTAAAGGAATTTAGTATCCTCCACCAAAATTATATCAGGACAAAAGCCCATAGTATAGGTAGATACAAGTAATAGAATATATATTTTAACTGGTAAAATAATTAATAAAGTGGGAAATTAATACGTTATTGTATTATTACTACTCCAGAGGAATTTGGACTTCTGGCCTCAGTATTGCAAGAATTCCGTGTATTCCCCTGCAGGCATAGGCAATAGTCATGAAACTGTTATATAAGAACTGCTGCTGGACATTGGTCAAATTTAATAAAGTAAAGATAATTAATTTTTCAATGGCCTCTCATAATACTGAGAAAGTACTGTGAAATTATCCAGACATCTTGAATTTTTATGCATTTTTTCAAAAAAATCCTTTGATGCACTAATGTCGAAGTTATTTGGCATAACCAAGAAGATCACTAGATAATTGATTTTATAATATAATGAAGTATTAGAATGTGAATACCACAGAGATTTTTTGTGTTAGGACTAATAATAATAAAGTTAACTAATTGTTCATTCACTAGCTTTTCCATAGCTTTCAATAGACTTTCTCTGTTTTCACATGATCAAAGTTCCATGCTAAGGTTACGCAACACCAGGACCAACTCAAACTGTGAAACACGTTTATAGGATTGAAACACTGACAGCATTGAGCATTATCTCATTGTATTCCTCTGATTGAGATGAATCTGTGAATACCTTGTAAAGCACTGTGGGCCTTGCATTCTACATGTATCTGCTTGTATAGCATGGATGTCTTCAGTCATTTAAGACTATTGATCAATATTCATTGTGTTTAGTTTAGTATTTTAATGTTTCTGGGAGATGTGTGTTATTTGTAACATGGTCGTATGGGAATGAATAGTGTTTTGAAGTAAAAGTCCCAGTTAACATGTAAACAGGTATATCTTTATACATTGGATCATAAATGATGTATTTTAGTATATTATGTAGTAAAGAGCATGAGACAGTTAGATGCATCATTATTCCTGGCATCTTCATTATAGTTGTGATATTACCTTTGAAATTTGCAAACCAACTTTGTGGTGGGAGGACATGAATGAAAACATGAGCTCGTACGCTGCTTCTGTGCAGCTGTAAAGCAACATACTTTTCAAGGCTGTGCTTTTACTGTGTGTTGCTCTTAGAGATGCATAACCTGCTGCTACTCTCCCAGGCCGTAAATGAGAAAGTGTTTTTCAACATAATCCAAATGAAGCAATGCTAAAAAAGCAGGAAGGAGAATAATTGTTAAAGACAGAGCGACTGTGAATCCAGAGTCCTACTTTTAGTGAATGATGTGCCCTAAACTTCAAAGACCCCACTCAACAAAACCTGATAACCCTGAGAAGCTTGAACTATCCCAATCCAAACTACCTTCATCCCTATAAGCAAGTTTACCATAACATCTGAGGGCTCCTGGCAAACATCATTAACTCTACAGAGAACTCACTTACATCATTAAGGTCAAAGGTCAAATCAAAAAGCCTTGACGAGCGTAATGAGTAAAGTTGTCTACAGACTCACCACATACAAACACATTTGGGGTCTAGAATCTAGAATCTGGAGCTCTGTTAGTGCTCAAGGGCGAGTGTGTGTGTGTGTGTGTGTGTGTGTGTGTGTGTGTGTGTGTGTGTGTGTGTGTGTGTGTGTGTGTGTGTGTGTGTGTGTGTCTGTGTGTGTGTGTCTGTGTGTGTGTGTCTGTGTGTGTGTGTGTGTGAGAAGGGGTTTGCTGAGTTAGCATGGAGTGGCTTATTTGACCACTGTCAGTCTGGTGGGAGCGTTCAAACACTCAAGGCCCAAACGGCTCTGATAGCCGGTTGAGATAACCCCTGGTGACCTTTGTCTGACATCATCACTGCCAGACAGAGGTCAGTCAGAGGGTCAGCCGGGGAGGCACAGGGGTGACTTACCCGAATATACAAAGGCGAGATGAATGTGTGTGTGCCAGGTTGTGTGTGTGTGTGTGTGTGTGTGTGTGTGTGGTTAAGATGGACTATGTACAGTATTTGTATAGTGAAAATGCCCAAGTTATCACTTTTATAGTTGGGAGGTTTCATTAATTGATGTTGACTTAGTTGTTTTTTTCTTTTCAATTTTAAGCTACATGTACTTTACTTGAGTATTTCCATTTTATGCTACTTTATACTCTTACTCTATTACATTTTGGAAGCTAATATTGAACTTTTACTCCACTACATTTATTTGACAGCTTTAGTTACTTCGCAGATTCAGATTAATACATAATATAAATCAACTAATGTATTATTATAAATTAAGCCACCCAGCAGTATTTAAAGTAGTTTATATATATTATTCTAAAATACTTTTTGTATTTAAAGTATATTTTAATGCTGATACTTGTGTTATTTTACTTAAGTAAGATTTTGAATGTAGGACTTTGAATTGTAACAGAGTATTTTTACACTGTGGTGTTGCTACTTTTTCTTAAATAAAAGCTCTGAAAACTTCCTCCACACTGACATTTCCCATAGTAAAGTAAAGAAAACTAACTCCAACTGAAGGTCTGAGTCAAACCCAGATAGAACATAATATTAAAATAATAACTGAATGAAAAAGGTAGATCCAATGATAACATGACCCAGCTACCGTAAATACAGAGACGTCACGCTGATGCTGTTCTCCTGTCAGACTCTGTAACAGAGGGAATAACCAGAACACAGTTGTAAACTCCTGACGTCACAGTACTCGAGTGCCAGAGAGCGTTCGCAGGCCCGCTAAACGTCAGCAGGGTAAAGTATGAGTGGGAAAAATCCAGGCAGACGCAGTGCACGCTTTTAGAACAGAGGATTCACTCTGTGAGTCTGGGAAGCGTCACTACAAGTTTAATTCCCTCTTGTACAGAACTTTCTGTATATTCGGTGCACGCAGACACATAGGGTTTGAATGATGCAGACAATCAAGATCTACGTGACCTTGCTCTTAAATATGTAAAACCTCAGTTTTCTCTGTGAGTTAAACAAACTATTTTAGTTTTAGGTTTTATCTTTCACATGAAAATACTGTGTGAGAAAAAGAAAAGGAAAAAGAGAGGCTGAGATGTGATTTTCTATTTCTTCTGCACAGCAGGCGAAGCAGTGGAGCGTCCTCTAGGGTCCCTCCCTGGAGAAATCCCCACCAGATTGTGGAGATGGCTGGTCAACAGGGGTCACGGAGCATGCTCAGTGCCGTTTTCCCACAGAACTAGCGTGGTTTGAGTCCTTGGTCATGCTGTGTGACCCTCTCTTACTGGATATTGTGTCGTGCTGCCTAGGGAGCTGCCACTTCATTGAGATGTCTGGTCAGTCTCAGTCGAGTCACCAGCTAGCTCTGCTTTTTTTATAACATGATAAAGTTGATCAATTATACTGTTAAAAAAAGAGAACTCAAGATATATTTTTAATCAGAACATACAGTAACTCTCTATTTTTAGAATCAGGACTTATAAATGACCCGTTCTACTTTGTGTAGACCCTTCCCACCCCGGTCTTATGGCTCCAAGGGTCCTTCCAGGATACATTTCCCAGTCAGACTTCATGGGGAAGTCCACGTCCAAGCTCATAGGCGTTTTACTCAACCCATCCGGCTACGAGATGTCTGAGCCTGTGTTCTGCGCAGTTAATCACCAGCCCACCGCCCCCTGCATTGTCCGGGACAGGGTGGGTCGTAGGGGTGTGGGGGGAAGGTCACCTTTCCTCCCACTCGAGGGGGGTAACACAAACCATCTTTCACAATCTTCATTCATCCCTTCGCTGTGAGACGTCAGATCCTGGACACACATGTGCTTACTCACACTAACCCTCAGAGGATGCGATGCGGAGCAGCGAAGAATTCGTGGAAGGAACACAGATCACACTCCCACATGCACACACACACAAACACACAGGCCAACCTGGCTCAACACATGACACACATTGTCTCCCACCCAGTGTGCATGCCTCTTATTAAGCTTTATTGCTCAAGACACCATCCTATGAATCAAATATTTTTGGCTCAAGATACAAACTAGTAAACAGAGGCAAACACTCCTGTTGGTTCTTCCTGTCTTTGTACATGACTTTTTAAAAATTATTTCCCAACTAAAAGAGGGGTGTATGAATTACTTATCCATTAGTCAGTGTATTACCTAACGTAGATGGCGGTTGGCACACCCCACAGTTTCGAGAAGCAGGCAGAAGTACAGGCACGGAAGCAACGAAATGTACTGCTGTGGACGGGGTCAACCTAAAAGAAAGGCCCACCAAACAAATATGTATCAGTTTAAGTGTACGCCATATTTAGAATATTTTCACCGCTTTACCTTGCTGTCAGACAGCCCTTTCCGAAGGGGAACTAAAGTTGTTATATCCATCTTTGCTCATACCCAAGGCAACAGACTCAATTGAAACAAAATTAAATGGTATCTTGCAGAAAACAGGAGTTGCTGGTGTACCGCTGCCTTGATCAGTTAGTTAGTTTGTGTTATTGTGGGACTTTGGTGAATCAGAACCAATCGAGGCAGTGATAGCTCATCACCTCCTGTGTTCTGCAAAGTAAAATGACTGTTTTTCTCTTTTAAAATGATTGGCTGTGGCAAGAGCAAAGAGCTTCAGTCCCCCATCTGAAAAATAGACTGAATAGCTGTCTCAGGGCAAGGCGAGGGGATAAAAATATTTGCAATATAGCGTACACTTAAAATTATATATTTTTAGATGGGCCTTTCTTTTGGTTTGCAGAACGTTGTGCTGTCGTCCCCGTCCACAGCAGTTCATTGCTTAGCTTCCGTGTAGTAACTCCTGTCTGTTTCTCCAAACTATGATACAAACTATGATACACTGACTATGGATAAGTACCTCATTAAAACCCCACTTCGAAACGTCCAAACTATCCCTTTAAGACAAATCAGTTTCCCTGTACAGATATTACATACTGGTACAGAAATAGAGGGCTTCTTTATCTTCAAATCACAAAAGGTTTTACTCTGTGGCAATAAATTCCCTAAAGAGGCCTAAAATATTAAATCTGCCTCTCCTCATCTCTATCACTGTCTCTGTCTCCCTGCTGTGTGTATTATTAATGTGCCTCTACAACAACTCCACAAGGGTTCCCCATGCAAGATTAGCAATAGGTAGACCAGAGAGTCTGTTCTGCTGGAGTCTCAGTTCATAAAACAAGCTCATAAAATTGATAAACTTAGCAGTAAATATAGACTTACTCGGTGGTCTCCTGGCTGGCGCCTCGTGTATTTTTCATAGTACTTTACTCTGATAGTCTGATACCACTGTTTTTTGTAATCCTATGAGAGAAACATCAACATCAAGAGGTCAACTGGCTATTGATCATCTTCTCTCTGCGGTAAATTGTTGCTCAGATTAGATAGCGTTGTCAGTGGCCGTAGAGACAGGAGCGGAAGGGAAGATTAATGAGGAATGTCAGGTGACTGCATTGTCTTACTTCTGAAACCTTCTTCATTCATGTATTCCCCCTTGAGGACTCTAACCTGCTTCTTTCTTGGAAACTAAAACTGAATTGATTTATTTTGGTCTATAAAAGAAGGAGCGTAATTATACACATTCACGTGCAGGTCAAAGGCTTTAGAACCTGCCAAACCACAAATTAATGTAAAGCTACATTGATCATTTTGGGCTACTATGGGACAGAATCATGTTATTAAATTATAATGTTAGTTGCAAGTAGCAAACAATTCGGCAGACAAAGAGCAACATTAGCATTCATTTGAAGTTGGGTTTCTGGTCACAGATTTAAGTATAATATTCACCCTTCTACCTTTGTTGGTTGCCACCAACTGAGGAATAAAACTAGCTCTTGAGCTACTAAATGCTTCTAGGTTCACCAGCTATTTGCTAACGTTGTCTGTCTGCCATTTGGTGCCGGATATAGGTATATATAGGTAGGTACAGTGGGTTTATCAGAGCATGTTTGCTTAAAACAGCCATCTATAGACGGCAATATGAACAACACTACATTACACAAAGTCATTTGACCCATCGTTCATATTGAAATGAACAATGCTTCAGTGCTCCTTGAGATATTCTGCAGGATTCTGAACTGGTGCAGGTTTGACGGTTCAGTCACACCTGTCACACAACAATCATCTTACTGGTGAGCTGTGAGCAATGATTACAATGTTTGCATTTTAACCGGATTAAGATCCAATTAGGATTTAAATGTGGTCTATTTAAAGCTGCACAAATCCCTATTTTTATATTAACAATGGATCATGACTATAAACATGTCTCATCGCTGACAGAAAGAATGATCACCAAACTCTGTATTTCCCCTCAGCTCTACGGTGCGTTTTAGTTTTATGGCCCCTTTTACTGTTTTGACTCAACATTCTGAGATTTTCAGTGAAACATCTTCGATGAACCCACGGTACATTACCTGTCCAGCAACAAACAGGCAGAAAAAGTGAGCAACTGATGAACATCGTGGAGCCTTTAAGAGACAGAAATGTTCCTAATAAAATATATTTAGGAATTGGTGGAGAACACAATCAAGCTAAAAGAAGAATGAAAATTGAACTTGCATTCAGTAGCTATCCAGAAATATAAATGAATACAGAGGTTGTTCAGAGTCTGCTGGGTGCAACACAGAGCATCAACTGTTTGCTAACCTGTTCGCCATTTCAACTGCGTGAGGTGATATTCATAGACAGCATATAAATAAATGGACGTAGTCACTGTGATATCACCCATTAGTTTGTGGACTACAGCTATGAAGCCTCGAGTTTGTCCATCGCCATCTTGGTTTTTTGGAACCAGAGGTGACATGAGAAGATCAAGACATTTTTTGGTCATCAAAATGTTACAAACAACTTTCATGAAGTGAAAACGCTGTGAAGGGGTTAAAGTTCTAAGACAAAAACGAGGTCAACACCCAAACCGATCAACACCGTGGTAGTGACCAGTCAGGTAGCCAAGCTCTGAAGCATAGCCTGCTTTACTGTCTGTTTTACTCTAAATGGGACAAAATGAACATCATGCTGAATTGAAGAAGACTTGACACTAGTGATTGAGACCAGAAACTGGAAAATGTTTACTGAGGTAAAACGAGATGAGAACTAGGGTAATTTTCTAAACAATCAGACTTATTTTTGCAACCAGTGGAGTCGCCCCCTGCCGGCCAGTTTAAGGTGCTTCACTTTTCAGTGCCGGAGGTTGCCACTTGATAATATGTCAGTGTTGTGTTCACAGCTTGTTGCACCGCCCCCAAGTGGGCAAAAGAAGACAGAAGAAAAATATAAAACAAATTTGGAAGTTACAGGTTGAGGCCACAGCTTCTATCTTACAATACCAAATCACCAGCAGATTTCCTTTCCATCTGTAGCAGTCTACCAGCAGGAAGTTTACAGCCACCACAGTCAACCCAATGCGTGCCTGGCCAAACGGCCTTTGTCTTTGTTCTACTGCAACAAAGAGGAAACCCTAAAACAGAGAACACAGAGAGGGTCTCAGGACAGTTTGGTGCCGTGCAGAAAACAGAATTCTTACAGGCTAGTTTTCCACAACTCAGTCACACCTGATCAGGCCACACAAAAAGCTTTTGTGTATGGAAATGTTTATTCCAAATGTATCTTTCATTATTTCCACTTTGCTTTCTGCTACAGGTCAGTGACGAGGTCAAAACGCAGATGTATATCTGATTTGTGTTTTTCTTGGCTGACTGCAGCCTTATTAGCATGCTGCGTAGATCTCCTTGCAATTCCCCCTGCGGTGAAGATCGACTGCGTGTGTGCGCCCTGCCCTGCTAAAGCAATTCACTTTGTGTACATTAGATAATGTCACGGATTAGTTATATATGCCAAAAGCCACACATTTGGGACTGAATTAATTCAGTTAATTTCAACAATGGCCAGTTGACTCTGTGTGGAGTGTACATAGCAACACAACCTCATTGTGTTGTACAGTGCTCTCTAATAGAAGCTGTAGCTGCACACAAATCTGTGTTGTTAAATAAAGCTTCTGCACATCTTACAGTATGGTTATTACAGAGAAGCTGCTGCTAAAAGAGGAAAATAGTCGTGAAAAGGGGCCATGAGAAAACACTTAACTTGTGCTGGCTAAGCATATTTCTTCGCTGTGTTTTTGCTGATGACTCTGTGTCCAGCCCCTGCAGCCTGTCTTTAACTCCACCATGCTATAGATGAATTGGTATTTTGATGTAGTGATGCATAAAAGGCTATGCAAAAACACATCATGCGGCGGTCAGGCAGTAACTCAACTTGAAAGCAAACCATGTGTTGTTTGTGTGTGAGCGTTTTTGTCAGATAGGCGTGCAGTGTATAGGGAGGGGTGTGAGTCATGTAGTAAACAGTGAATCGGCCCACGCAGAGCCTGCCATCTTTTCTGTGTCCTTGCTGGAAGACTTTTTATATCTCGCACTAAATCATCTGTCAGTCTCACAGGCCTTTCAAAACCTTTAGGCAAATGTGTGTTTGGATGTGCACAGAGCTCCTTTAAAAAAACGGAAACTAAGTGTGCTCAACTCCACTGATAAGAGCTATCTACTTTTCTCCAGTACAACCAGATAAATCATTTAAAAGTTTAGTGCGTATTCAAGGTGGTGCGTATTCTATATTTCAAGGTGGTGCGTATTCTTTGAAATGTGGGAAAAAGCATTTCTCACATTTGGATGTTCTAGCCCCCCAAAAAAGATTTATTCAACTGATATATTTCTAAAAAAAAGAAGCTGGAATTTTGTGTAGATCACCTGTTTCATCGGAGCAACAGTAGAGGGCGTTTTATCTCAGCTTCACTGACCCTGAGCCAGCGCGCTGCTGCGTGACATCAGCTCACTCCCTGCAAGACTCAATCAATACCACGGACAAAAGAAGCCTCAGACCGTCATCTCCTCCCGACCCCGACTATGACAAATAACACACAAACATCCACACACAAATTCCTACGTTGACATATTGATCCGTCTTTCTCTGACAGGGTCCTTGGCCTTGGATGTTAAATGTGTGACACTTTGGCAGGAAACTCCCTGTTTTTTAATGGAGAATGTGGGCGTAATAACGGCAGATTGCTCTCATTTTAGAGCATCAGTCACACTCGAGCCCGTGAGTTACAGCTCTGGAGGTGACGCTGTGTCAGCCACAGGAAGTGGTCTGTTGACTCTGTGAGCTGTCTGTTCTCACAGCTTCAAGGCAGTGATGGTGTTAGGGAGGGAGAGTGTGAGGACTTCAGCTGGCCACAAGATGACACTGTGGGACATAAACATGTGTACTTTTATCTGGCATTTTTTAGATAAAAGTTGAGTTTCCAACAGGCAAGCTGCATTTACTATGAAGCTCATAAAACTAACTGGCATGTATTGCATTATATTTACTTCATGAAGCCAAATGGTCTAAGCAGTGAATTTCAATGTATTTCACAAAATTCTGAATTTCCTTCATACTGTGATTAAATGTGAGTTTTCAATTTATTGCTGTTTCCTCTACAGTTTACATTCTGTTTGCAAAAACCACAGCTTTCAATCTTATAATCCAGTCCCATCACTTCCTGTTTTATCCATATATTTTTGGAACAATCTTAATCTGTATCGTTCATGTCTGTTTATTTTGAAACAGCTTTTCTAAAATGGCTTTTCTGTGTTAAAGAGGCAATTTAATATCACACCTTCATAAAGTTGGATGACGCATTAGTTGAATTTGTTTACCTTGTGTATTACCTTTTGTTTGTGTTTTGTTGCTTTTTGTTTTATTGTATGTAAAGCACTTTGTAAGCATTGGTTTTAGAAATGTACTATATAAATAAAGGTTATTATTATTATTATTATTATTATTATTTATTATTATTATTATCATTATTATTATTATAAGAGGCCGATAAAAGAAAAAGGTCAACATTGATGCAGCACACACAAATTAATCGTGATATTTGGTCTCTTGTACAGGTTAATAAGATACTGTACATTTAAGAAGACACTGTACCTTTAAGAAGATACTGCACCTTTAAGAAGATACAGTATCTTTAAGAAGATACAGTATCTTTAAGAAGACACTGTACCTTTAAGAAGACACTGTACCTTTAAGAAGATACTGTATAGACACCTCATGTTATCGGTCGGTTGTTTGTGATATGTTGCATACCTAATTAATTTGTCCACAGTTTATAATAATTTAAAAAAGAATATATAATGAAACAAAACTCACAGAGGAATGAGAGGAAACAATTAAGAAGTGTGGACGATATTAGTTTTTGTTTTTTGTGTGAAACCATGGCAACATTTCACGGGCCATGGGCCACACAAGATAACGAACGGCAAGTAATTTCAGTAAAACTACTTCTGATTGCCAGAATAAACAGCCTCCTCAATGTAACAGATAATAAGTCACTTAATAATGACTCCTTATTAAAACATATACTGATTAAAGCACATTTTCATGTTTGCATTTTACTTTTTACCTGATTTTAGTAAATTCCAGTCATTGCAACGCTACTCCTTTTAAACACAGTAATTATCAGGCTCCAATTGTAGTTATTAGAATAACCTTATTTAGTGCAGTGTCGAATCTAAAACACTCTTGTTTAGGTCAAATTAAATGAGAGTGTACTGATCTAAAACTTTGTACTTTTGTGTCCCAAACCTGCTTCTCTTCTCTTGCACTTGTCTTTGAGGTGTGACTGAAGTATTCTGGGAGCTCAGGATCAAACCTCTCATGGATGAAAAAGAGAAGTAGCACTCATCCACTCAGGATGACGATGATGAACCCTCTTCAGCGTAGTCCTGTGCATCAGCCAGGTCAAACTGGAGAGCTTTCACTCCCTTTACTTCTTTGGCCAATCAGAGTTGCTTTTTAGAGTCAAGGGACCAATTACAGGAACATCGGCCCACTCAGTAAGAGCTCCTTCACTGAAGGGCCTGTAAATCAAGAAGATGGCCTGTTTTCAAACACCAAACATCACATCACATCACTAAGACACCCAGCGGCCAACCAGCTGCTACGGTCAGCATCTATCAGAACCACTGGACCATCTCTGAGCCATGCTCACTCCTGTCTACAACCACCAGCCATTTCCCAAACTGTGAGCCAAAGACAGTTTAACCAATCCCAAGAAAGATAATCCCAAAACATATGTCAGTCAATGGCTGTGGATCTGTTAGATGTCTGATTGTGAAGATAACAAAAATGGGACATATTCCTCTCGTATCATGTCTAACTTTAGTGGGTCATAACACATTTGATATGGAATTAATCTGCAGATGCAAATGAGTACAAACCTTTCTATTGAAGTCAGTTTTTGAGCGACAATAAAAGCCAAAATATGGCCTGCAACAGACTAGAAAGGCTTGTTTTTAGCCTAACCGATTGCCAGAAATGACTTCTGCTACAAAAGCAGTTGTTGATCCCTTTCAGCCCCCAGTGAGGAGTCAGCAGCCAATGATGGAATAAAACAATCAATAAAATTGTTACAGGACTAAATGAGCACAAGCCATTTTTAGGCTGATGGGACTAGTAGCATGCAAGATAAGCTGCGGGAAGACAGATAGATGCATACACACACACACACACACACAGACACACACAGACACACACAGACACACACACACACACACACACACACACACACCTGGCGATGATGAATAACAGTTCAATCGTTTTGTGTTTCATCATGAGTTACACGTCCAACATATGTAATATACTGTAAAAGACAGCAAGTTTGGAAATAGCTACTGTTAATGACTTCCAACGTACATCTTACTTCTTACTCATATAATATTCATCACAACAAACTATCACTCATAATACCACGATGCACATATATCAAATGTGTAGGGGGAGGTTCAATTTGTGCATTCACATCAGACCAGAACAAGGTTACTCATACATTTCCTGCAGTTGAAACATTAACATTTCGGATGTCAATTGCTTTGCCTTTGTCAAGTATAAATATTTATGAAGCGAGGTGTGTATTCAGAAATGTTTTCTGGAGGTTACACAGGAATTCATCTATATAAACAGGGATATTGATTTCCACAAAATGTATCTGTTCCCTGTTTGGTTTTTGTCAGACTACTAATGCAGTGCAGGTTTTTGTATCAAATGAAGGCAAACATAATCATTTAACTTTCAGACGTAACATCACGCAACATATTTGGTAGATGTGAATTCAATCCGTATCATTTGAACTGTGAGCGATATTTTTCAAGGTTCACTGCCAGCTGTGTCATTCATATGTCACTCAGAACTAATACATCTTAACTGAAACTCATTTGAATCTTTATTTTGAGGTATATTTATATTTGGACATACAGCGTATGTATGTAGGAGTATTACTATTACAACTGGTGAAGGAAAGTAAGAATAGATTAGATCCTCACCCACTTTTAAAATCTCAAAACTTCTTTTGTATTTTGCCAAAGTAACTCTCCCCTCCTGCCTCCACGACTCCTTTGAAGCAACTTCAGAGCATCAATATTTAACCTGACATTGTCAAAATCTAAAAAAAGAAATGATGTTGAAAGGAAGGCAGATCTTTGAAGCATGTTTTCCTGTAGACCCGCGCTGAACGCAGGACTCATTTCCTCTTTTTTGAGGACAACACAGGCACAGGCACGTTGCATTATCATGCTCTTACAGAAGCTACGGGCAGAGCACAGAACAGGAAGGCTACTTGACATAGGTGAAGGATTATTTCTATATTGGACCCCCTTGAAAAGGAGATGATACATCTGAAGGGGTTTTGCCTCCTCTATATCCTCATTTCATTTTCTGCTGACAGGACAGGACATGTACGCTCATGTAACATTTCATAAAGTAACAGCAGGCCATAAGAAAAGAAGAGTCACTAACGATGTAGTTTGACACTCAGACACAAAGAAGACTTGGCTTGGTTTGGGTTAGGGGATTATAGAATAAACGGTGACTGTTGGTAGGAAACGCAGACTTTGTGGATCTATAATAGCAACACCCAACTTCCTGCTTTGCTCCTGATGGATAAGAGTATTAATTACTAGGGCCACTGTAGGACTTTGTCACGTGAACGTAAACATATCTTGTTTTGGGGCATTTGTTGTACTGATTCTGTTGTTATTCTCCTGAGGCCACGCAGAGGGCTGAGCACAAGGTCCCCCGCATAGCGGTGATAAAAGTTGTGGCCTTCCCGGTGTGCTTGGTGCAATATGCAAGTATTGCAAGGTACGTCTTCACCCACGTGGGGAGCAGCTTTGGACCTATCTACATGACAGCGTCTTGCTTCTTTGCAAAGATGTCCGCCCTCTACAACCCTCTGATCTACTTTAGATCTGCATGAAAGAAGCAGTTTTTCCGCTGCGTGATGACCATACAGTGTTGCAAGTATCGTCTTTATCCTAACAGCTCAGTGTGCCTGCTCCATCAGACTGACTTAAAACACCTGCTTGTAAAAAAAGTCCATAGCAATGCCTTCCTTTGTTCACTCTTTAAGAGGGAGAGTGAGTAAAAGTTATTTTACAAGCAGAACACTGACATCGCAATGAGTGTAACATTGTTGAAAAACTGCCTCACACAAAATCTGAAATGAATCATTCAACAATGGCAAAGCCGACTTTTCCACATGCATTACTTATGACAGTATAACTATTTCATCGGTTCAGTCCGAGGCGGCTTTCAGACCACCATTTTGTTTTCTAACAGTGAATGAGTCACTCTTAAAACATTGCATCATTCTGATCATGAGGTGTGCTGTAATTTGCCTTTGATCAGGAGCTCCGTATGCATGAGACAGGATGAGGGATTTAGTTGTGAGACCTGATGAGAAGAAAAACACTTGAATCTGAACACCACACTCAGCACAAGGGGGGGGGGGGTTTGCTTCTTGGCTCATTAGACACGCATACATGCACACATTTCAACAGAGAAGGGAAGTCAAGAGCAACACCTCTGGGGCAGGCACAAGTTCAGTATCTCCTGAGGAGTGGCTACAGTGGTCATTGTGGAGACATAGGCCGCAGACATGGAGTAACATTAGCATTCATTTGAAGTTGTGTTTCTTGCAACTTGATGAATGTCCAGCAGTCACTCTTCTTTTGGCTTCCACCGTGAAAATATCTATCTTTTTAGCTGCAAGATGCTCCACTGTGTTCATCAGCTAGTTGCTAACGTTGTCTGCACAATACCTGGCTAGTTGCTTTTTCAGTTTTTTTTTAAAACTGCTGCCTGCTGTAATACATTACGCTACAATATGCCAAACCACTCTTGAGGGGAACAAAAGTGAATAATTCTCTGGTTTTGTTACTATGAGTGACACCATTACAAGTTGTCATTGTTTGCATTGTTAAGATAACTTAGCTAAATGCTAACATGGTCACAGTGACGTCATGTTAACATATTGATGTTTAACAGGTATAACCTCAGCCACGTGGTCGTGGACATAATCTATGTTTGTACCAAATGTCGTGGCATTCCATCCAGGAGCTGTTGAGATATTTCACTAGAGCCAAGCAATATTAACGTGATGGCAGATGAAACAATCAGGAGCTCATTTAATAATTTAACATTCATTCTCTAGATCCAAATGTTCACAGCAATCGATCCAATAGCTGTCAAGATATTTCCCTCAAGGTCAGGGGATTACCAAAGACAGAAGGCTAAATGTCTGCACACACATTCATGGCAATCCATCCTCCAGATAATTCAGTCTGAATGAAGGTGGTGGACCGACACATATCGCCATCCACTGAGTCAACCTGCTAGCATGACTAAATATATTGATGGGTGCAGCTTTTATAAAAAGCGTCTGTACATATACTTTTCTTTCAGCTGCTGATTGGTTAGTGTGACAACTGCAAGATGCTGCAGTTGTTTCTCTTCTTAATAAAACCATCCACCACAATAGCCTCTAGAGTTACATGTATGCACCATATCCTATTGAGTGCTATACTGTAACCATGATAAGAAAAACACACACCACATTAAGTATTATGACAAAGAACAGTTACTACATGGCAGCATCGTGGATGTCCATGACATGACAGCAGAGGTAACCACAACAGGCTTGTTATATAGTAAATCTGAGCTTCCTGAGAGAACTTCAACATTTCTTTAACTTTCTCCCTCTCTTGAGTGAAAGCATCTTGAAATCCTGAGCACACACAGCCAAAAATAACCTTTTCATTTACTTTTCTCCCTCAGCCTTGTTTACGCAGCCACAACTCATGTCTGCTCCAGTCAGCTCGAGGAGAGAGCCTGTTGCATCGATGTTTCCATGGCAACGGGAGCGTGAAGGTGTTCCAAGGTTGGCGCAAGATCACCTGGAGCGGAGCCGATGGGAGAACGGAGGCTTAACCCTGCGGGCCGTCGCCACGCTGGGCTGTAGGGCATGTTGTTATTAGACTTTTCATTACCGTCCCTTTCCTCCTGCACTGACATGATGAATTGTCACCAGAAACAGGCTGTTAATCATTTTCTGGGGGTGCACAAGCAATAAAACATGGGAGCTCTGCTCCTGCATTTGATGATGAGAAGGAGTGGAGTATGTCCTGATAAAGATGGAGAGAGATTTAAAGAGAGGGGAGGAGAGTGTTTCGCTGCTGGAATTACATCCATTATTTAGAAGCTGCTTCCCCTTCACTGTGAGAGAGGAGAGAGGAAGGAGATGTTTGCAGGGTACAAACATCTCCTTTATGTCTCTTTGTGGACGGTGCTAAGTCCTGAATAACACCCCATTCTTACAAAAATGAATATTTAACGTAATTATAGTAAAAAATACAAAATTAGGTACCAATTTAAAATAAAATCCCTTCTGGGCAACTTCTTGTAACTTGTAATCAACAATCTTGAGCAGCACTGCATGCCTCCTGTACAACGGCAGTGAGCCAGATGCGTAAATGTAGCCATATAAAAACCCTTTCAGATCATTGCATCAAAAGGAGTAAGATTGAAACGTGGAGAAACTGGGCCAAATAAAGCTCTGATATGTTACCGTTTGATCGTGAAGCTTCAACTGCTTCCCATTTCCTCTTATGAGCTGCACAGATTGTGTCCACGGGGAAATCTTGAATGCATACTTTTGAACACATGGTATTAAGTACCTTTGCATGTGTCGTAGCAACTGGAAGAAAATACGTTGTGATGAAAGTGAAGAAAATCTTCACAGTTCTCTGCATGTTAATGCCGAAACATGGTTCCAATGCATCATGTAAATATGACCAAAATTATCATACCATTAGTAGACACACATGCCCTGTTGAATATGTAAGTGGCTGTATCTTAAGACTTCATGTCAGAAAATACCATACAAAGATAAAAGAAAATGAATCTTGTAAAATCATGTATCTTGGACAGAAATACATGCTGTGCCTCATCTGTCTCTGCACCTCAGCATCAAGCACTGCCAGACAACAGATTTCTCTGCAGTAGTAAATCCCTGCTGGCATTCACAGGTCACCAGGAGAGACCACTCTGTTCTCTGCTTTTCTCTCATCTCCCCCATTGTTTTTTCAAAAAGAAAGACATGGCACAGCCCTCCCCGGCCGGCGTCATCGTCACCTACTGCTGTCAATGTCCTGAATAAGTGACGCAGCTTCTCCGCTGTCTGTTTTCTATCACATGAAAAATCTTGCAGTAAAAAGAGAGGATACAGGAAGAGGAAGGAGTGTTGAGGACAATGGGATAAATGGGACATAGAAAAGGCACAAATCAAAGTAAGCATTGAGAGGAGGAACATTTTTCAAGACTGTTCCATCCAGACTTTGATGTTGTGAAAAATGGGAGCTCTTTGCTTTACTTTTCTTCAAAGACTTTATTTCCACACACACACACACACACACTTTTGGGAGGCCTGAGGTAACAATGTCAGCCTTGAGTCTTTTGTCTTTTATTTGCCCAAATGATGAGAGCTCAGTACTCTACAGACTCTCAGGACACTGACACTTACACTCCATGTTTGTATTTGTTTAACCTGTTTTTATGACTTAGATCAAATCCCAAAATGATCCTAATGGCTGTGATAACCAAAGAACCAAAACAACCAGACACTTGTTTTTTTCGTTGAATATATTATTTTATTTTAACATCATCATCATCTTCATAGTTTAACTTTTAATTTTCCCTTCATTCATTTAAAATGATCACCTCTGAATGTACACATACTGCAAACTGTCAAAAATATACAAACAAATGCAGGCTTGTGCTATAGTCTGGTCAAATGTCTAAAAAACAGTGGCACTGGGGAGAGGGGGGGGAGGAGAGAGAGAAAGAGAAAGAAAGAGAGTGAGAGAGAAAGAGAGTGAGAAAGAGAGAGTGAAGGCGGGAGAGAGAGAAAAAGAGACATTGAAACCGGTAAAGACATGCACAGCATCATTGTGAGCACCGGTTACAGTGATCCAGGTGCGCGGTACTTCCATTGGATCCTCGTGGAAAAGTACATACATTTCATCATCTGACAGTGCGGCACAAAATGCCCGTCACATATCAAATCAAAATCAAAATGTTGCTCGTTAATGGAACTGTTAGGCACATCATTGTTTTTTATGGTTTTACATTTTCTGGAAAAGTTTTGACTTATTGTAAATGTAGAATGCTTAACCAAAAACAAGAAGAAAAAAAAAACCATACAATTAAAAAAAGAAAGAAAAAAACCCTTCAAAAGTCATTTTGGAATCACTGTCTTGTTAGTAACTCAACATTGTTACATAATGTGTGTGTGTGTGTGTGTGTATATCTAGTTGTGTTCACAATTGGGTGCATTTCTGTAGAACCATGTGGTACCGTGAGTGAGTACTTGAGGTGTTTGTGGGTAGTGGATGTGATTGGCTGTCAGCCGTCCATTCAGATGCTCAGGTCTTTGGGGCTGTCCTTGTAGGTGTTCTTGGGCTCAGGGATGGTGGATGAGCGACTGGTGTTGGTCTTGAGCGTGCTGTAGTACTCTCTCACTTTAGCCGCTACAAAATTGTCATCGTCCTCTTCGTCCTCCGAGTCGTCCCTTCTGGAGTTCCTGACCGGGGAGATGTCTCGTCCCAGGCTACGGGCTCGGTACTGCGGCTCCGGGGTGCTTCCTCGGCTGGCATAACGCCCCTCCCTCTCAGTCCTCTCAGGTGAGCGGCCCCTCAGCAGTGAGCTGTACTTCTTGTAGGCTGAATCTGAGTCGGGGGTGCGCACTCTGGGCAAGCTGGCGTCTCTGAAGGCGTCTCTCTGGCCACGGAATGCCACATCCCTCAGCAGGCTGTCCCCCTTGTAGGTTCTCTCCATAGAGGAAGCTCTCATTAGCAGGCTGTCCCCCTTGTAGGTTCTCTCCATAGAGGAAGCTCTCATCAGCAGACTGTCCTCCCCGAACAGGCGCTCCTCCCTGCGCAGCGGCGGTAACGTGACCTCCCTGTTCAGGCGGTCCAGGGCCGGGGACTCACGGAGGATGCTGTCCTCAAAAGGGAAGCTGAGTTCAGGAGCCTTGGTTGGCTCCTTCAATACGGCCTCTACTCCGTTGGGCTTCTCGTTGACGCGTCTTTGTCCTGCTGGGGAGGTATAGCGGCGGTAGGGATCTGAGGAATGGGCATGGCGTCTGGTGGGGGAGTGGTGCCGAGAGCGGTGTGGGGACCTGTGGCGGTGAGGCGAGCGGTGAGGCGAGCGGTATGGAGAGCGGTATGGAGAGCGGTTTGGAGAGCGGTGATTAGAGGATTGTTGACCGTGGCGTCTGTCTGGGGAGCCGCCGTGACGGTGTCCCTTGTGACGGTTATCCAAAGTGTTTTCTGCACTGCGTGACCGGCTGTGCACCTTGTCAGGCGAACGATGGCGGCTGCGATGGTGCCCGCTGGAATGGTGGCGGTGGCCGTCACTTCCCTTGTCATCCTTCTTCTTAAACAACTTGGACACACCCTTCCCTGTGGACTTTTTCCCCTTGTTTTTTCCTGTGCTGGTTTTCTTGTTGGGGGAGCGGTGGCGGTGGTTGGAATGGTGGTGCTTGCCGGTGCCGGTGGAGCGGCGGGTCGGCTCCTTCTTGCTCCGGGATGGTTGTTGGGGTTCTGGTGGGTAGCTGGACTCCGATGGCGCATTGTTTAGGGGCAGGGTGCTCACTTCCGCAGCGTTTTGTAACCCTGAGGCTGGGTTGGCTGCGCTGCCGTCGTTGAGGCTGCCGTCTGTAAAACAATGTGACATACAGACGAGGGCAGGGGGATCAAACATGCATCGAGACTTAAATTCTCCGATCTGCTTTCACATTAACCATGCAGAATCACTCAGACACTAGACCGAGAACATTTCCAATGGAAGCCATTCTGATGTTAATGCCAGCAAAGATGGCTCGTTGTTAGATGGCACAGCAACAGCCGATGGTAAAAACATTAGTGTAGCTCACACATGAGAATAAAAGGCAGTGACACAAAGGCAGCCAGTGCTTGAAGAGACTCATTACCCACATTACCCACCTGTTCCCAGGTCTGCCCGAGGTCACCTCTCTGAAGCAGAACGGGACTGGAGGCTTCTTAAAGTCAGAGTCTATGTGCTGCATGTTGATGATGCTGCTTGATTGTACTGATTAGCCATGCTCTTTCATGCGCTGTCATGATGCCTGAGACACTTTGTAAATGATTAAAGCAAATAAAATGCTCAAGATGAGATCCAAAAACTATTGCTGCAGTAACAGCTTGTGCAGTTTAGGTGGCATTTTGCAAAGACTACTAGAATAGAATGTTCTGCACAGTTTTACATCAATGTTGCCTGTATTACCTCAGGGAAATACATCTGGTTAATCAAACTAAACAATCTACATATGCAGCCACCAAGATGCTCTGTTTTTATCAGATTCTTAAGATTAAACTCTGCGGTCATTTTACCCAATTCTACTTGTAAATACGTCTTCAGGTGCAGGAATACAATTACAGCAGTAAACTAGCAATAACCAAATTGGTGTTCATCGATGGTCTATGATTATCAAAACTTATAAACAAGAACAAACTGACATGCAGTTCAACTTTGGACGTGTTGCCCAAATGCAACATGTGGATAACGAATCCATAACAGCGGCTACGGCAGCGGCGGTACTGGCGATGTATTTTGGGTGGATGGGTTGTATGTATGGAGTAGAGCATGGGCATGGGTGAGTTGAGGCCACACCACACAGAGATCAGGATGGCGAAAGAGCGCGACAGAGAGAAAGAAAGACAGGAAGTGGGAGGGAGAGCCGGACGACAGGGGAGGACAGTTACAAACCGTGGTCTGATTTTGGAGGACAGAGGCCTCCCCCATCTTGTCATTTCTCATACATGCAGTGAGATGGGGAACGGCCATCCCTGAAGAAAGACAAGAGCCCAGCGCAATACGGGAAGATACAAAAAAAAAAACAGGAAAAAAGAGAAGAGCACAGGGTTTAGATCGCTTGGAACCAACTTGAAGGAAGAAAAAGGAGAATTATTGTGCTGATTTTTCAATGAAAAAAAAAGTGTTTATTTGATCATTGAGTCATTCAGAATAAAGAGACAGTCCAGGAAAATTGCCCAAACCCTTCAGTGGAACCCATCAGTTACAGAGAAAAAAGTCCTGGAACCAAGCACACACACACACACACACACACACACACACACACACACACACTCAGACACACTAACCCACACACACACCTAAACAAGTGGACACAGAAGCAGCAGAAACCCAAAACCCAAAGAAATAAAGACAGTGAGACTCACACCCACAACAACAGCGTATGAAGCAGTTTTACATTGCTGACAGAAATCAAAATAAAATACTGGCAAGACTGTCGAAGGCTGTGCCAACTAAAAAGTACAAACAATGATCCAAAAATATACAAGTTCACATGATGTCATATTGGTGCAGGTTAAGACAGCACATTCTTAGCGCAAATAAAATTACATTGACAAACTTTTCAAGACAGGCAAATGTATTTCCACTCAAAACAAAATTAAAATAGTAACAAAAACAAAAAGAAGATATTTATGATGACTCAAGACTATAAATCAAAACTAGTCAATACGATTAAAAAAAGAAACGTTCCATAAATATTATGGAAAATAGACAATAGAAGAAAAAAAAAATCAAATTTACAGTTTTGACAAGTTCATGCAGCAATAGACTTTTATCCATTAATATGTGGCTTCGATCATGGCTCTGTACACGGAACAAAAATACTTGTAAAAATGCCTCTATTCTTTTCATCACTGTACAAAACGTCTATATAATTGAACTCTTTTTCTATTTTTGAATTGGGATGGTGGAGTTCCTATTGTCACAGCTTTTCAATGACATTAACAGTGGGTGCAAATAAAATCCATGGATTAGTGAGTAATGTCAAGCACAGTATAGTGAGATTTTCCTCTTTGAAATGGCAAAAAAAAAAAAAAGCATCAGACTGCCTTTTTCTCCTCAATACAGTTCTCACTTAAAAAACCCTTAAGAGTTCAGTAGCTTACATTCACCTTCAATAAATATCATAAATACGCTTGTGTCACGCCATAACCAAAGCTGCAAGATATCCCATTTTATAACGGGATGCAATGGATCAAGTTTTCTTTTCCTCTTAACAGTAAATTAGTGTTAGAGGATTTGGAGCCCTCAATATTACCTCTTACTCACAATAAACACTGATTTTTCACTACTTTTCATTTAATCCCT